>NW_028234413.1:24241620-24244120 GCF_977035675.1 Penaeus japonicus | reverse complement strand
AAGGTTCCGGATGGTCGCTTTTGGTCTGCTTTTGAGTGGCTTCGGCTGGAGGGGAGGGGAGGGGGAGGGGGAGGGGAGGGGAAGGAAGTGGAGGGTAAGGGAGTGGAGGGGAAGGGGGAGAGGAGGGGAAGAGAGTGGAAGGAAAGGGAGTGGAGGGGAGGGGAAGGGACTGGAAGGGAGGAAAAGGGAGGAGAAGGGAGTAGAGGGAAAGGGAATGGATGGGAGGGGGGAGTGAAGGGGAGGGGAGTAGAGGAGAAGGGAGTGGAGGGGAGGGGAATAGAGGGGAAGAGAGTGGAGGGGGGGGGGAGGAAATGGAGGGGAAGGGACTGGAAGGGAGGAGAAGGGAATGGAGGGGAGGGGGAGGGAGGGAAGGGGAGGGGAGGAGAGGGGAAGGGAGGGGAGGGGAGGGGAAGAGAGGGGAGGGGAGGGGAGGGGGGGTGGTGTTTGGGTGGGAGGAAATGGAGGGGAAGGGACTGGAAGGGAGGAGAAGGGAATGGAGGGGAGGGGGAGGGAGTGGAGGGGAGGGGAGCAGAGGGGAAGGGAGTGGAGGGGAGGGGAAGGGAGGGGAAGAGAGGGGAGGGGGGGGGGGGGGAAAGGAGGGGAAGGGAGGGGAAGGGAGGAGACTGGTGGAATGGAGGGAGGGGGGGGTAAGGGGGAGGGAGTGAAGGGGAGGGGAGTAGAGGGGAAGGGAGTGGAGGGGAGGGGAAGGAAATGAAGGGTAAGTGAGGGAAGTGGAGGGGAAAGGAGTGGAGGGGAGGAAAAGGGAGTGAAGGGGAAGGGAATGGAGGGGAGGGGAAGGGAGTAGAGGGGACGGAAGGGGAGGGGAGGGGAGCAGGGGAGGGGAGTAGGGGAGCTGGGAGGGGAGGACGTATGTGAAGGATGAGCGATTCTTTCCCTGTTTCACTGGAAATTAGTTCGGTGCGTAACTAGGAATAATTTTGATGTTTTAGAGATTTCCCTCTCTCTCCTGCCTTTCTGTTCTGTTCCTCCCTCTCTTCCTGTTATTTTCCCAATCCATTAACCTTGTCTATATCTTATCCTCCTTTTCCTCCTCCTCTGCCTTCATATCCTCCTCCCTTCCTCACTCCCGGTTTAATAGTGAGTCAAGTATGGCTCACCTGCGGATTGTAGCCTCTTATTTCATTCTTAATAAGACACTTGAGCAATATAAAAGGCCAAGACAGTTAGGGATCTTATTAAACGTTTTGTAACTCTGGCGTCCCATGTTTGCGTGTGTGTGTCAGTAGCTGTGCTTGGCCATATGTATGTGTACACGCGCCTACGTGTACATGAGCGTATTTTTGTGTTTAAGAGCTTTATGCTCAGCTTGATAGAGAGCTTTCTCAGTCACTTACACAAAGTTTAAATGTCGCCGTTGTTTTCACTATAGAATCTATCGTCTTTCCCATCGAAATGCTGCATTCATCGTTCAGATATCACTTGCTGGTTCCTCTGCGATGGCTCGTTCGGAGAAAGAGGAGAAGGAGGGGGAGAGACAAAAAGGAAGGAAGGGATAGGAGGGAAGAAAATGAATAAAAATAAAAATAAAAATAATTAACAATGATGAACATATTAATAATACTGCCACTAGCGTTGATAATGAAAATAATCATGAAAATGATAACAATGATAATACTTATATCATAGATGATGGTAATCGTACTACTACTAAAAAGGATGACAAGGATAAAGTAATAATGACAATGGAAATGACAATTATATCAATAATGATGGTAATAATGATGATGATAAGAATAGTGATAGTTATGATAATAATGATAATGGTATTCATAATGATAATAATTATATCAATAACGATAATGACAATAACATTAATGGTAGCAATAATGGGGATAATATCGATAATGATATTAATAACAATAATGAGGATAATGATAACGATGATAATGATAATGATAACAATAATGCTGATGATAATATATATATATATATATATATATATAATATTAATAATATTGGTTATATATAATATATATATAATGTATTATATATGTGTAGTATTTATACAATACATTATATATGATATTAATCTATATATATTTTATACTATATATATTTATATATACGAGAGAGTGGTAGAGGAGAGAGAAATAGAATAGTTATAGATAGATAGATTAGAGAGAGCTCGAGAGAGAGAGAGAGAGGAGAGAGAGAGGAGAGAGAGAGGAGATGAGTAGAGAGAGAGAAGAGAGGATGAAGAGAGAGAGAGAGAGAGAGAGAGAGAGAGAGAGAGAGAGAGAGAGAGAGAGAGAGAGTGAGAGAGAAAGGATATATATATAATAATAATAATAATAATAATAATAATAATAATAATAATTATTATTATTATTATTATTTTAATGATAGTGATAATCACTATTGATAATAGTAATGATCATGAAGATAATAATGGTAATGATAGTAATAAACAATCATTATAAAGATGATAATGATAATAGTGATGATAAATTTATTAATGATAGCAGTTTAAAAAAAGGAT
>NW_028234413.1:24237081-24241520 GCF_977035675.1 Penaeus japonicus | reverse complement strand
TTCCCTTTTCTTCCTCTGGCCATTGGGGCCCCTGCCCCTTGCGCTTCCCTCTGAGTCACCCCTGCCCCCTTCCTTCCCTCTGCCTTTATCCCCCTGCCTGCTCCGTCGGGGGCTTCCCTCTGGCCATCCCCCTGCCCTTCCTTCCCTCTGGCCATCCCCCTGCCCTTCCTTCCCTCTGGCCATCCCCCCCCCTCCCTTCCTTCCCTCTGGCCATAGCCCCCTGCGCCTTCTTTCCGTCTTTCCAACCCGCCCCCCTGCCCTTCCTTCCCTCTGGCCATCCCCCTGCCCTTCCTTCCCTCTTCTTATTTCCGTCCCTTCCCTCTGGCCATCCCCCTGCCCTTCCTTCCCTCTGGCCATCCCCCTGCCCTTCCTTCCCTCTGGCCATCCCCCTGCCCTTCCTTCCCTCTGGTCACCCCCCTGCCCTTCCTTCCCTCTTCTTATTTCCGTCCCTTCCCTCTGGCCATCCCCCTGCCCTTCCTTCCCTCTGGTCACCCCCCTGCCCTCCCTTCCCTCTTCTTATTTCCGTCCCTTCCCTCTGGCCATCCCCCTGCCCTTCCTTCCCTCTGGCCATCCCCCTGCCCTTCCTTCCCTCTGGTCACCCCCCTGCCCTTCCTTCCCTCTGGCCATCCCCCTGCCCTTCCTTCCCTCTGGCCATCCCCCTGCCCTGCCGGCTTCATTCATTCTTATGGCCATCCCCCTGCCCTTCCTTCCCTCTGGCCATCCCCCTGCCCTTCCTTCCCTCTGGCCATCCCCCTGCCCTTCCTTCCCTCTGGCCATCCCCCTGCCCTTCCTTCCCTCTGGCCATCCCCCTGCCCTTCCTTCCCTCTGGCCATCCCCCTGCCCTTCCTTCCCTTCTTCTCATCTTTATTTCCGTTCCTTCTATAGTTCCTCTGGCCCATCCCTATTCCCTGCCTTCCTTCCCTCTGGCCATCCCCTGCCCTTTACCTGCCCCTCTTCTTATTTCCATCCCTGCCCTTCCTTCCCTCTGGCCATCCCCCTGCCCTTCCTTCCCTCTGGTCACCCCCCTGCCCTTCCTTCCCTCTTCTTATTTCCGTCCCTTCCCTCTGGCCATCCCCCTGCCCTTCCTTCCCTCTTCTCATTCCCCTCCCTTCCCTCTTCCCATCGTGGCCAATCTCCCGACTGCCCTTTTTCTTCCCTCTGGTCAACTCCCGCGCCCTCTGCCCTTGCTACCTTCCCTCTTCTTAGTTCCGGTCCTCCTCTCCGCCATGTCTCCCCTGCCGCTTCTCCTTCTCCCTCGTTCTTTATTTGTCCGTTCTCATTCCTCCTTGCCATCTCCTCCTGCCCGCTTTTATCCATTCCCCTCTGGCCATCCCCCTGCCCTTCCTTCCCTCTGGTCACCCCCCTGCCCTTCCTTCCCTCTTCTTATTTCCGTCCCTTCCCTCTGGCCATACCCCCCTAGCCACTTCCTTCCCTCTCGGCCATGACCGCCCTGCCCTTCCTTACCTCTCTTGCTTATTTCCGTCCCCTCTCCTCTCTAGGCCATCCCATGCCTTCCTTCACTCTGGCCATCCCAGCATGCCCTTTCCTTCCTATCTCTGGTCACCACTCCTCCTGACCCTCCCGCGTTTCCCTCTCTCTTATTTCCGTCCCTTCCCGCTCCAGAATCCCCCTGCCCTTCCTTCCCTCTGCCCATTCCCCTTGCCCGTCCATTCCCTCTGGTCCACCACCCCTGCCCTTCTTCCTCTTACTTATTTTCCGTCCTACCTTCTGGCAATCCCATGCCCTCCATCATCTGGCCATCCCCCTGCCACTTCCTTCCTTGGCATCCCCGTTGCACTTACTTCCCTCTGGCCATCCCCCTGCCCTTCCTTCCCTTGCACGCCGATCCCCCCTGAGCCCTTCCATTCCCTCTGATCCATCTAACGGTCGCCCATGACCTCTCTCTTCCCTCTGGCCATCCCCCTGCCCTTCCTTCCCTCTGGCCATCCCCCTGCCCTTCCTTCCCTCTGGCCATCCCCTTGCCCTTCCTTCCCTTTGCGTCACCTTCCCTAGCCCTTCCTTCCCTCTTTCACTTATATATTCCGTCCTTCCTCTTGGGCATCCCATTTGACCTTCCTTCCTCTGCCGTCATACCCTGCCCTTCCTTCCCTCTGGCCATCCCCCTGCCCTTCCTTCCCTCTGGTCACCCCCCTGCCCTTCCTTCCCTCTTCTTATTTCCGTCCCTTCCCTCTGGCCATCCCCCTGCCCTTCCTTCCCTCTGGCCATCCCCCTGCCCTTCCTTCCCTCCCTGATGCCATTTACCCCCTGCCTCACTTACCTTCCCTCTGGGCCACTGTCTCCTGAGTTCCATCGCAATGCCCCTTCCTTCCCTCTTCTTATTTCCGTCCCTTCCCTCTGGTCATCCCCCTGCCCTTCCTTCCCTCTGGCCATCCCCCTCTGCCTCGGCGCCCTTCCCTCTTCTTAAGTTTTCTCCGTTCCTTCCGCTCTAGGACTCACTTTTCCATCCCCCTGCCCTTCCTTCCCTCTGGGCCTTTCCTCTCCCTTGCCCTTTGCTTTCCTTCCGCTCTGGCCATCCGCCCATGCCCTGACCTTCCTCTTCCCGACTGGGTCGTCTGAGGCCATCCCCTGCCCTTTCCTTCCCTCGTCACCCCTCCTGGCCCTTCCTTCCCGAGCTTCTTATGTGTTTCAGTCCCTTCCCTCTGGCGCAGGCAGCCCCTGTGCCCGTCTTCCTTCCATTCTGGCCATGGGGCTTCCCCCTTGCCTTTCTTCCCTCTGGCATCCCCGTGACCTTTTACCTTTCTTATTTTCGTCCCTTCCCTCTGGCCATCCCCCTGCCCTTCATTTCACCTTCTGGCCACCTCCCCTGCTAGCCCTTCCTCTTCCCTTCTTCAAGGGAGCTCTCTGGGTTCTGTGTTGTTTCCACGGGCGCGTGTCCGTCCCGACGAGTCGAGCGCAGCCCCGTTGGACACGAGCCAAGATTCATTATTCTGCTTCTTTTCTTTCTATCTGTCTCCCTCTCCATATTATAGATCTTTTCTCTATCAATTCTTATCGTTTCTTCCACTTCTACAGAACTTATGGGGAGACGTAAGTTGGCGGCCTTTGCAACGACTCATTTTATTGCAACGTCGTTTATGCGCTCAAGTCATACGTAAGTCAGTAGACGTGTCTGTCTGCGTATGCAGATGCACATGGCGTTTCCAAATATGGTTATATCATAGCAATAGCAGGTATAACTTGTTTATTTCCATAACATATACAACGTTTCTTTATTCTTCTTTAGATTACAGGATGAATTTCAAAGAATAATGCGAACGGCTTAAAACGATTCTTTCATTTTAGTTGAAGAATCTCCCAGGAAAGAAAAAGAAAGAGTTTTCATATGAATACTTACGTCTTGCGCTGAATAGCATCAACGGTGAGAAAGGGATTACATCGCTTTAGCCTAAAACGTATTCAGAAAATTGCAACATCGGTAGTTTTGAAAGAATAGAGTTTGAAGTGGTTCCAAGATGAGAAATTTGCAACATCTCTTGCAAATCGCGTTGCACACAAAGTGGGTTGAAATGAGATCAGAATAAAAGGAGAGACAGGCTTCATGCCATTCCGCGCAAATAAAGAAAAAATAGAAGCCAGAAATTGAGAAACGGGAGTGGTTCGAGAGAGAGAGAGAGAGAGAGAGAGAGAGAGAGAGAGAGAGAGAGAGAGAGAGAGAGAGAGAGAGAGAGAGAGAGAGAGAGAGAGAGAGAGAGAGAGAGAGAGAGAGAGAGAGAGAGAGAGAGATTTACTGTTGAAATATTCGGAACTAAATATTGGTAAGTTTCATTAGTGGCTATGCCAATAATCAAGATGAATCGATTAAATGATGAAACTAGGTACTGGTTAAAAAGTTTTCTAGTAAGACTTTCAAGTAAATTTTGAGGTTGTACTGCAAGCGGCAGTTTCACTGCTGAAATTAGTGATCTCTCTTAAAGGTCGTCAGATTAAAATTTGTTTGTTGCATTTGAAAAGTAAATTCTAGCAACCTGTATAATCCTGCATGATTGTTTTTCTTTGACTGTACTTCTCTCTCTCTCTCTCTCTCTCTCTATCTCGCTCTTTCCCTCTCTCTCTCGCTCTTTCCCTCTCTCTCTCTCTCTCTCACTCCCTCCCCTTTCTTCTTCCTTCCCCGCTCTCCCTTCCTCCCTCCCTCTATCTTTGTCTTGTGGACAAGAGTAGCTGACAAGAGATGGTTCCATTATTTATTTAAGTGATTTGTAAATTGTCACCATTAAAAGCGTTATTCAAAAGCATTTGGTTGACTTTCTCACAACAAAATGGAAAACAATCATAATGAGGATGAAATTATTAAAAGCAAGTAAGATCATTCAGACACACTGAGAGAAAAATCTTAAATGAAAGAAAGCGATAGCGAGAGATGTCAAACGTTTTTTTTCAGTGAAGACATCGATTCCTCTCGAGTTTGGTTACGTAAGTTT
>NW_028234413.1:24214581-24222081 GCF_977035675.1 Penaeus japonicus | reverse complement strand
CAATATTTCCGTAAAAAGGATAATGATGATAAAATGACTAGTGATACTGTGATTATGATAAAATAATCATAGAAGTTATAGCAATATTAATGAAATGATAGACAGAAACAACAAGACAGTGATAATGGAAATTAAGATTATCATTTTAATTACAATAATAATGATGAAATTGATACTACTGAGGGGAATGAAAAAAAATACTTACGCTATTTCAGTAATAGTTATGACCATGAAAATGATAGCAAAGAGAAGAAAGCATCAAGAATAATGACAGTAGCATTAAAACAAGAATATAATAAAAATAATAACGACAGCGAAGATAGTAATGATAATGAAAATAATAATAACGTTCAAAATGATAACAATAATGAGTGTTGATGATAATTATGATAACAATAATAATATTGATGATAGCAGTTATAATATTGATAGTAATAATCATACCAACAACGGCAATAATGATAATGATGATGACACTAATAACTATCATAACAATCATGATGATAATGGTCAGAAAAAATACTACTACTACTAATAATAATGATAAAATTGATAATGATAATGATAACCATGATAATACTGATAATAGTAATAGTAATAATGATAATAATCTTGATAACAACAATAATGATAATGATGATGGATTAATTATCCACATGATAATAATGATGGCAAGAATAATAATGATATGATAACAAGGATAAGAGCAATAGGCATAAAATCAACAATGATAGTAATGAATAACAAAAATAACAATAATGATGGTTATGATTGTGATCACGATCATAATAACAATGATAATGATAAGTATGATAATAATCATAACGAGAAACAATGATAATGATGATGATAAAGTTCTAACAATAGCAACAACAACGACAATGAAAATTATTTACTAGTACGTCTACTTATAAGCATAGTTATAATGATAATCATAAACATGACACAAGCAGTAATAGCAATAATGCTAAATGAATAACACTCAAACTAGCGATGATAATGATGATGATAATAATAACAATGATAATGATGATAATAATAATGATAACAAAATAATATAAAAAAAAATGATAAAAAAGAATCCTAAGACGAGGATGATGCTGTTATTAATACTAATGATGATGATGGTAATAATAGTAATAGTAGTAATAAAAATACAGATAGTGTTAGTGATAACAATGGTAATTATCGTTATGAAAATAATGATGATAATGATAAAAAATGTAATCTTGATAATGATAAAAGATTAACAATAATGGTAATTATCAAAAAGATAACAACAATTGTGAAGATGATTATGATGCTAATAATAAGGATGAATATAATAATGATGATAGTAATAATAGTGATAATAATAATAATAATGAAAATAATGGTGATAACAATAACAATGATTTTAAATAATAGCCAATAATAGTCCCTATGAGGATAAAAACGTTAGGAGTTTGTAAAGTATACACCTGGTTTATAGTCAACACTGGTTTATTGATAAGAGGAGAAACAATCACAAATACGGCACGACGATATGAACGTGTGTACAGCATGGGCCCGGTGAGGAGAGTGTAAATGTAAACAAAGGATGGGATCTATGCGGGCCATACAGGAAATCTTAAGAGATTGCTTGATTAAACATGTTTTATCAATACAGCATATTCGTCATTACATATGCATCCTACATCTCCCTGCCTGGGGAAAACCGAGGTTCCCGAGGCTTACGGACCAAAACGTTGTGGTCTACGATGTTGACGTTTGCTCCTTCTACGGGAAGTGACAGGCGGCAAGGAGAAATGGACACGACATTCTACCTGCCTCGCTTGTGCACCGTCTGTGGTCTGGGCTGTGTTTCTCGACTTGGGTCGACTGATGGTAATGACGTAGAAAGTGGCGATTGCGCCAGTACAGACGTCCATTGCGTCAACCATTTCCAACTAATGTTCCAATCTTGTCCCATCGTAACGTGGTGTGGAAGTGGATACCTTTGGCGGTGATAAGAAATGAGCAGAACGGTTGTAGAGACATTGTACCTTCTGCTTGATTGTCAGCTGCTTTGCATCACATTCCTCCGCCAATGCTTGCCATTCTGGGGCGAAGGATCATTGATGGGCAGGCATTGCCGTCCTCAAAGGCCGTCCAAAGAGTATCTGCGCAGGAGAACGGTCCTCGGGGCGTGAGGTGTTTCTAATCTCCATCAGACCACGGTCAATTTTTTCTTTATCAAAGTTAACATCCTTTGTTGATTTTAACATTAGATATTTGATCTATTTCAGAGGTTTCTGTGGGTAGTGTGGTGATGAGACATCATGGCTGATAGCCCATCTCTTCAAGGAGGCTCTAAGATTATGGCTTGAAAACCGGGGTCCCCCATCAGTGCATAGGCGAACAGGAACACCCACTGCCACAAAGAAGCTGTGCAGTAGCCTGCTGGTGCTTCCTGATGTGGCATCTCTTCCCAAAACATCATGTGGCCATCCAGATTGACGGTTTGCATACAGGAGGTAACATCTTCCTGCATGAGAGAAGAGGTCTGGTGAGACATCTTCAAAAGGTCCAGATGTTGCTAGGTCATTGGTTCTTTGGCTTGGGAAGGCAGCATATTCTAACATGTTTCGCAGGCCTGGACTGTGTTCACAATGTCACTTTTGATTGTCTTGTGGAATGACAATCCATGCAGAACTAATCCATCATCTATGGCAAGTGAGTCTCTGAAGTTACACAGAGAAGCAGGTACCTCCTTCCTGTTTGCTGGGAATCCTAAAGCAATGATGTCACATGATGCTCACAATATGTAACATCCATCTAAGCTACCTTACGTTTTCTTCTTTGACGGGACTTTTACTTTTAAACTTCCAATGCACCTGCTAACACACTGCTGTGAATGTGGTGCACCACGTCCTCTTCTGCTTCAATGTCTGCTGGTGTTGGCTCATCAACTGGGGCACGAGACAATGCGTCAGGATTATAATAGGACATTTCTCTTTGAGGCGCTGCAGATGTGGGTTTTCAACTGTATTCAAAGTGTAATCATTCAGATTAGGTAACAGTAGCAAGTGGTTTATTAGCAGATCAAAATGCTGTAGTTCTAGAATTTACAGGCGACATTTCCTCGTGGCCCAGATCACTGCAACAAGTTCTAACTCAACCACAGCATAGCATGTCTTCATGATCCACACATTGGACGGGTCGCCATTTCTTGCTAATTCTCACAAATGCCCTTGAGAAGTGAAGCGTCAGTCTGCAGCTTAGTTGGAAGTTCTGGATAAAAGTGAGCAAGCACTGGGGATAATGAGAGAGCTTTCTTAACCGTCTCAAACGATGCCTGGTGACCAGGAGTCCATACAAAGTCACATCTAAGAAAGAGTAGTGTGTGTAAGGTTTCTGCAGCAGATGCAATGGCAGGACTGATTTACTAAACCTATAAAAAAAAAGGAAACTCTGTAACCATTCTAACTTTTTTGCCATCTGCTGCTATGTCATCTGCTATAACACTATTTCCACAGAACTTTACTAACTGACTTGCAAACACAAACTTACTGGAATTCATTGTGATGTTTTCACAGCACTGCTGTAGGATGGTGCAGATACATTTTAAATTCTCATTGTAATCTCTGTCCCAGGCAAGTATATCATAAACAGCCTTTGCAATGTTATCAATGCCACTCAGTGCTATATCTCTTCTTCTGCAGAACCCTGTTGAGATGAATCCCATAGGACCCTGTCCAAATGTCAGAGGGATGGTTCACGGAGTGTAAAGGGCAGAGGGTTTGGCACCTTCACAAAGTTGAATCTTCATTGGTTCCCCTGACTTTGGCTTCAGTTGTGTTCCTTTGTGGAAATCTTCAGGATCAATGAGAACATCCTTGAACTCCTGCAGGAGTTGCTGTGTTCTGCTTCTCGCTGTTTGACACTTGGAAATTTAGTGCTATAGGTCTGGATATCTTGATGGCTGTTAATTTATCTTGGGTATTAGCATCCTACCAGGAAAGAAGGGCATCTTCATTCTCCTAAAGTACATCAATTGTTGCCTTTGTATGTGCATTACCTAGACTCAGTGTAGCCTTAAAGGATCCAAGTGGCATAAGCTTATTACAGTTTACAGCTATGACATCTTCAGCCTGTGGAGGATTAAGCTTAGCTTGTGAAATACCCATCTGTTTTAACTGTCTCAGGCCAATGACTGTTGCCTCAGCCCCTGTATCTAGAGTAAACAGGAAAGAGCCTCTGTCAACCTTGAAGCTCTATGGATGCACTTCAATATGTACTTTTGGAGCCTGATGGTGAAACGTCGCCTTTCCTATATCCCCAAGTTGATTGAAGGACTGGTCATCACTAGTGTTTGGTGGCATATATGTGTTGTGACATCTGAGCTCCCTTCTTGCGACATACTTCACCAATGTGTCCTATAACAATGGAATGCAAACACTTATTATCCTGTGCAGGACACCGCTTTGCATAACTATTTGGATGTGAGGAGGCACCACAACCATCACCTACCTGTTGGTTCTTTTTTATTGTCCTGGTTGAGACTGGCTGTGATATCATTGTTGTTGATGGGTTACTTTCTGCACAATCCAGGCCCTTCCTGCCAAATCAGCCTCTGTATTTCAGGCTGATTCCTCCCACCAACATAATGAAAGTGCCTTTGATAATTTGGGTGGAGGTCAATAACAAGGAGCCTTTTGCGTGTCTACTGGTCGTATATACCAGATGTGATCCGAGTCACAAGGCGAACACTTAAACACTCGTCACAAAATTCAGTCTCATCATCCATTTCCTTAAGGGCAACGTAAAAGTTATCAAAAGACTCTGACGTCTCTCCAAAACGCACACGTCGAAGTGCGATGTTGCGTTGGCGCTGGAGATTTACCTTTGTCCGCTCAAGCACATGCTCCACCGATGGAACGTCACCTTCCTCAGGAACCTCTACAGCATGAGACAACGTTGATCATATCTCCAATGTCAGGCAGGACCTGAGGTGCGCTATCTATGTGCGGGGAGGCTGGACTTATCCGGCGAGAGCTTATGTGGAAGAGGCGTATGAGGTTGACGGGTTGCTTGTAGTGTCTGTGTGGCAGGAAAACCGTCTGTTTCCTCGCCCACGAGCATATCTTGGACAGTACCGATTGCAGTAGTGGGAGCAGTGGAAGAACCCTGACTTGCTTACAGGATTTGCATGATCATTACTTGGTTCTGCTGTCGTCCCCGTCGTCACTCCTCGTCCTCGCGACGGCGATCCTCATCCGCACGCCGACGCCCTCCTTGAGCATCATTTGCAGCAACTTTATCAGGTCTGATAGTCTGGCTGTTGATGGGCTAGCGGCGGCGCCTTCATCTTCCCTGGCATCCTTACCTTTGTGTCGGGTGTCTGGTTTGGGTCCCAAGACTGCAGGCACAGTGATAGGCCTACGTTTTAACGTAGTGTAGTGTAGATGTAGCGGCGCTTTTCTTTATAAAAATCTCCTTGCTAAAGCTATCCTATTCACTGCGCCATGTTAGGAGTTTGTAAAGCATACATACACTTGCTTTATGGCCAGCCCTAATTTACTGATAAGAGGAGAAACTCACAAATACGACACGACAATATACACGTGGGTACAGCATGGGCCCGGTGAGGAGACTGACTCGGAAAGTGTAAACAAAGGAAGGGATCTATGCGGGCCATATAAGAAAACATAGGAGATTGTCTATGAGGGTTAAGATTTCGGTTTGATTATACATGTTGCCTCTATACAGCATACTCATCATTACATATAAATCCTACAAAAAGTAAAGATGATAATTATATCAATAGTAGTAACAAAGATATTATTACTAACTATATTCATAGTAATAATGATATTGATATTATAACTAAAATAAGGATGAGGGTGATAATGATAGTAATAACAATAATAATGACATTGATAATATTACGATAGTGATTCTAATGATAATAATGATAATAGTAATAATAATGTTACTGATACTGATAATAATGATCATGTTAACAATAATAGTAACAATAAAAAACAATATTAATAGTGATAATAATGAGGATATTGATAATAACGATATCAACTATGATAATGATTGTAATAGTAATGATAAGGATAATGGTGGTAATAATGATGATGATGATGATAATGACAATAGAAATACCAATATTGATGATGTGAACAACAATGATAATAATAAAAATAATAACGATAATAAAAATAACAAAAGTAATCAACATCACTTTCATGATAGTGATAATGATAATTGTCATATTGATAGTAATGGTGAGGATAATACTGATAAGATGATAATGATGATCAAAGTAGTAGTGGTATTAATAATATTGATGATAACGATGATATGATTATAATAAAAATGATAGAAACAATAAAAATAACAATGATGATAATGATGATTGCCTTAATATTGATAATAATGATAATGGTGATCATAATAGTAATCATAATTATCATAGTAATGATAATAACAATGATAATAATAATATTGATGATAACAATAATAATGATAGTGATGATAATGATAATGATAATAATGACAGTGATAATAAAGATAAAGATAATAGCAATAATGATAATGATGGTAACGAAAATGATGAAAAAATAAATGATAAGTATAATAACAAGAACAATAATGATGATAATAATGATGATAAAGGAAGTGTCATCTTTATAATGAGGATAATTATAATCATGACAATGAAGCTGATGATCCTTGTGATAACGATAAAAACAATAATGATGATGATACTGATCATGATTTTTAATCATTACTTTAATCATGCTATCATCACTCTTACCAGTTTAATTATTCATGATACTAACAATAATAATCATGATTATAATATCAACTTTGACAAAAGAATAATGATTAACATGATAAGAACAGCTGGAATGAAAATCTTTACACAGACTGGGAGACGCTAGGAGACGCCAAGGGAAGGCCGCCCTATTCGGCCCTGACCAACATTCGGCCAGGGGAAACACATGTCCTTACTTGATATAACCCAACCACCTGGAGATGAGCTACTCAAGCTTAAGAACACTACAGGACTGTAAGAATGAGCTTTTTGTCTGTCCTTAATCTCCTCACTAACTTCGGTCTAAGCTGGTGTAATCTCATTAACACTGGCCGTGCTCTTTAACAGAACTATTGAAGATTCTTTTTACCGCTGGTAACTTTTATTTTAAAATCTAGAACTTTACCTAACTGAAATAATCTATTTTATAAACGGATACAAACACAGGCACAAACACAAACTCTCACACATATGCATCTTTTTCTCTCTCTGATTCAGGAAGATACTGAGAAATCGAACGAGAGTGAGAGAAGGAAGAGGAGCCAAACTATACCACGATCTCATATCTCTTTCATTTCCTCTACGTATATATTTCGAACTTCTCGCCTTCCATCTCTCCTTTCCTTAATGTAAACAAACTTCGCTCACTCTCGCCATCTCGTTGCCGAAACTGCAGGTGTCGGATTCGATTCCATCTTCGATTACGTTTA
>NW_028234413.1:24204581-24207081 GCF_977035675.1 Penaeus japonicus | reverse complement strand
AATAATGATGACGGATGGCAATAATGATAATAATGATAATAGGGATGGTAGTAATAATAATCAAAGAACAATAGAAATGATAGTGATAATAATAATGATATCAATAATGATAATGATGATGATGATATGGTTAACGGTTATATTGTTGATATTAATGACTGATGGTGATGATAATGATAGTAATAACAACGATGATAATGGTAAGGACAATTGTAATAATTGTGGTAATAACGGTCATAATATTGAAAATAATCATAACACTATTGCTGATAACGATTACAATGATAACGATGATGAGGTAGGGATAAGAGAGAGAGAGAGAGAGAGAGAGAGAGAGAGAGAGAGAGAGAGAGAGAGAGAGAGAGAGAGAGAGAGAGAGAGAGAGAGAGAGAGAGAGAGAGAGAGAGAGAGAGGGGGAATCCTAAAGCTAGCAGACCCGTTTTCGATGAAAGGTTACAAATGTGAAAAACCCTTTAATCATAAATCTATATGCAGATCCGGGTCACTACCAATATCTAATCACTTTAGTGCACGAGAAACCCAGTTGAACTTAATGATAGTTATGTTATCATTGATAATAATACAGAGGGAAATAATGATAATAATAACGATGATAGTGAGGGCAATAATTGTAGCAGTAATGATGATGATAATGGTAATAATGATAATGATGACAATAGTAATATTGACAATAATGATGATAATGATTATCACAAGGACAGCCAAATTACACTATTAATTTTAAAAACAATAATAATCATTGCAAAAATATGACAATGTTAAATAAAAATAAATATAATACTAATGAAAGTGCTTAAAGTTAAGATAAAGATGCTACTGCTGATAATAATTGTGATGATGACAATGGTGACCATGATGATGATGATTAGTGATGATAATGATACTGATATTGATCGCGACGATGATAACAACAACAAAGAATGTATGGTTTAACCAACGTATGTCTCTGTTAGTAAAGACACACTTTTAAATAAAATGAAATCTATTAGAAATAAGCAGTGGTTATAATAGGAAGAAGAAAATTTAATGAAGCGATTAACTGAAAACGAACAAACAACAACATTGATGTTAGATGAGGAAGGGTGAAAAAATTCCGAAGTGCCAGGAAAGAGCTAGATGACGTTTCGACATGAATGAGTGGAGAGATCTAGAGGACAGCTGAGACTCAGCTGGAGCATGGCATCCGTAGCCAGAATAAATCGTGAGACAAAGACGCATACAGGTCGTCAAAGTAATGAAGTCCTAAAGGATGTATCAAAAAGAAAGAGAAAAAAGAGAGGTCTGTTAAAATCAGATAATGTAATATGGAATAAAATGGGCGTGAAGGAATTGAAGGTGACATTACTAGGTTACGAAAGGGCTTTAGCAGAGATATTTCACGGAATAATGGAACCAGAGTGGAAGGAAGCAACTTGAAAGAGATGCAAAATCAAAGAAAAAAGGACTGCACACAGTCATGGAAATCAATAAACAAAGAATTTTTGCAAAGTCAGGAAACTTAAATGATAAACGAGATGGAGAGCACAATTTGCGGATAATCGCCAATACGGACCAGAGATAATTCCATAGGTTTATATAGGAAGGTGGCGCTTCGACATCAGAAAACCCAAACCAAAAGGAAGTGAAAAACATCTGGAACGACGTTCGGAACAATGGAATTAAGCACATCGAATAGTCAGTGTGGATTGGAAACATTTGAGAAAAGGTCCAGAATATATAGAAAGTTACTACTACCATCACGCTGCAGGATGCCAAGACGATTTGAATAGATTACCATGTGGCCAAATGGTCATCATGGCCACGTGAGATAAGAGTGTCTGGACAAGGATCTGGACAGCCCTTCGTGGGAAAATAAGCAATCATCTCAGTGATTGTTTGCAGGTGTTGTACTTAGATAAATGTCATATGGAATGATTTGGTTACCTGTGAGAGTTGGCGCAAACAGGATAGGAATTACACACCTGTAGAATGTTTGAATTTTGACATTTTGAACAGCAATATTTGTCGATAAAATGAACAAACGTGTATAAAAGGGAAGTAAAAGCAATAGAGGATTAAAGTATCATCTAACATTATACAAATTCGGGGCAAATTCTACGCAAAGGCTAACAAGTCCTTAGTGGCTTAATTGCAGGGGAACAGATGGCAGGATTCCGTAGTCGTGGATCGCTGAGAGATATTCAAAATGTTTGACACTAATGAAAACTTGATATTCCTGATATCAAGCCGTGTGCTAAACTGGAAAATAGGCTTTTAAGCTAATAAAGAATGTTTAGGATAAACTAACATTTCCAATTTTTTTTTTTCTCAAAGTTTGTTCGTAGTACTAATCCATCGAGATTGGATACAGCATGACCAGTGGTCAACCACATTATTTTTTGTAAATCGCATGAAATTACCAAGGAAAACAGAAAGTGAAATTAATTCACTTCATCTGACTATCTAAATTTACAGCAAACTTATGAAAAAGGATTTTAGA
>NW_028234413.1:24172081-24174581 GCF_977035675.1 Penaeus japonicus | reverse complement strand
AGGGGGAAGGAAGAAGGGTAAGTGAGTTAGGTTGTTAAGGGAGTTTGGATTGGATAAGGGTTATGTGGAAATAAGTTGGGAATTGGGTTGTGGGGGGAGGGGGGGTTTTTTGGATTATGGAAATTTATTTATGAGGTTATGGGGTAGAAAGGTTTAGGGGGATTGTTTATTGTAGAAGGTTTTTTTAGATAGAGTGATGTTGTAGGATTGGGGAGAGATAAGTTTTGTTGAAGGAAGTTGTGTTTTGTTTGAGGATAGGGGGTATAGAAATTTGATTTGGAGTGTAGGGTTGTGGGAAGTTTGAAGTGTTGTGGGATTTGGTTGATGGGGGAAGGGAATAATTGTGGTTGGAGGGTAATAAGAGAGTTGATTATTGGGGGGGATGTTGGGGTGATGGAAGGGGGTTTGTGGTTTTTAGTTGTGGTTTTATTGTGGGTGTATGTAGTTTGGGGGAGATTTGGTGAAAGTAGTGGGGTGAGGTGGTTAGGGGAGGGTTTTGTGTTTGGATGGGTTAGGGGTTGGGATAGTGATTGTTGGAATTAAGGTGTAGTATGAAAAGGGAGATGTGGATTGGAGATAAAATTAATTAAAAAAGAAGATGGGTGGTGGTATGTGGGGAAGTGTTGATAGGGGTTGGGAAGTGAGAGGGAATTTGTTTTTATTTATTATAGGGTAGTGGGGGAAGTATGGGTTGGTTTATTTATTGGGTATTTAGTTGATAATATATTATATATTTTATATATATATTTATATATATATGTGTGGTGTGTGGTGTGTGTTGTGTGTGTGTGTGTGGTTGTTGTGGTGTTGTTGTGTGTATATGTTTGTATGTTGGGTTTGTTTGTATGGTGTGGATATATATATAATTATATATATAAATATATAAATTGAGTGTGTGTGTGTGTGGTGTGTTTGAGTGGTTTGTGTGTGTGTATGTGTTTGTTGAGTTTTTTTTTTGTTGAGGGATGGTGATATTTGTTATTGGAGGTTTTAGGCATTCTTACAATAGTTATATATGTGTGTAAATAGGTTTAAGTTGTGTAGTGGGGATGGTAGTGGATGGAGGAATGGAAGTATTGGGGAGGTTATAAGCTCGAGATCTATGGGGTTAAGGAGGACTTTTTAGATGTTTGTTTGGAATATGGTTGGTTTGAAAGAGGGATTTAACTTTAATTGGGGGGGTGCTGGGATTTTGGGGGGTTTAATGTGGTTATGGATGAAGTCAAGTGTGAGAGTGATGACAGAGGGATTTGTTGGGTGTGTAAATTTGGATTTAGGTAGGCAGCTAATTCATGATATGATGTTTATTGTATTGATAAGAAGAAGTGTGTGACAGTGAGATGTTGTTTTTATAGTATATTATTATTTTTGGTTAGTACTGTGGTTTGGGGTGTGTGTATGGTGTAAGTGTGTTTATGGGGTGTATTGAGTTTTTTGTGTTTGTGATACGTGTAGTGGGTTGTGTGTTAGTGTAATTATGTGTGTTGTGTTGGCGTGTTTGTGAGTGTGTGTTTTTTGTGTGTGATAATTATTTTTATTTTGATATGAAGTAATATATAAAAATAAAAATAAAAAAAGAGATACTATGTTTATAATTTGGTGGGGGCTTTGGTGATGAGGGGTGGAGGTGGGTGAAAGATGGATCATGAGATAAAGAATCTAAAGCGATAATGGTGCCTTGGAGGGGGGAATGGTCATTTAGATTGTGTTTTAATTGATATAATGTAGAAAATAGGATGAGGCTGAGTGTTAATTTGGTACATCAATTTGTAAGTCGTGTTATTGGGTGTGAGGAAAGATGGATAGGAGGTGGGATATTTGTAGATTAAAGTTATATGAGGTGGGATGATGATGAGGGGTTTTGTATATTTATGCGTGTGAGGATATGGGGGTGGTGAGTCCCTATATGTAGATGGTTGTTAGAAAGTATTTTTAGGGGGGATTCGAATATATAAGTAAATAGAGTTGTGATTATATGGTGTGTTTTTAAGATATTGATTTATTATATTGAGTGTGTTGTTGTTTGTGTATGAGTGTGTGTTTGTGGAATGTGAGTGTTATTGTGTGTGTGTGTTTAGGTTTTTTATTTTATTATGTAATATGTGGTGGTTTGTGTGTTGTTATTATGTGTGTTTATAGATTGAGATTTTTTTAGGATTTTATTATTTATATTTATTGAAGTTTTTACTGTGAGAGTTTTTATATATATATATATATATTGTTTTTATATGATATAATATATATATATATTGATATTTATAGTTTTAGAGTAATATATAGATGATTAATGTTTATTTATTAGTGATTTTGAGAATATTGTTTCAGTTAGATATAAGAGGTTGTTGTATATAAAAACTAATATGTGGGTAGTATATTGAGTAATTGAGATATTTTTAGATTAGATTGATAAATTTTTGTTAGATATATTATATATCCCTATATATTTAAATAGAATATAGTTAGAAGTTTTAGTTTGGTATGAATGTGTCGATGTGAGAGT
>NW_028234413.1:24159581-24162081 GCF_977035675.1 Penaeus japonicus | reverse complement strand
TTCCACTGCGAGTCGCCACTGCGCGAGCACTCAAACATGATCTAAACAATTTCCGATAACCGTAAAGACATTGCCGTTACTATGAACGGACACGTAGCCAAACCATTGCACATGGGCACATAGAACAACTTTTATTCCAACTCTCCTGTTATTGTCATAATTATTTTTACGATTCATTATGCAAACGCCATCAGCAAACTCAGATATAATAATAAAAAACTGAACCACTCCCCCCTCTCATCCTTCTCCCCATCGCTCCACACGAAAAAAAGTGAACAGGCTATTTCATAGTTATTTGCTAATTGCATGTATAACATGTTTATTCAGCTTTCGAACCAAATGTTGCTTATGGAATGACGGACTCTATACATTCGTATGTGCCCATAAACAGATAAAAACATATGCGAACATAAATGCATACATATCATATAGGAAAATGGGCAAAAATGAACAGTTATACGCAAATTATAGCACAGAAGTGAAGAAAAGAAGCAAACATGACACATTCACTTAAGCGACACGACTGCGCACGTGCTCGTACACCCCACGAGTGTATGATATCAAGAAATGGACTTTGAGAAACTTATTGAATAGATCAATGCCCTTTTATGCCTTCCAGCTGGCTAAGGAGAGGAGCCAGGGCCGTTGCCTCCTATGAGTGGAAAGTGATGGGGGAGCGAGGGAAGTAAGGAAAAGGGAAAGCGAGGAAGGGCAGGAGAAGAAGAGGAGCCAGAAGTGAGTGGAGAAGAAGAAGAGAGAGAGAAGGAAAGGATAATAAAAATTTAAAAAGAAAAGAAAAGAAATGTAGCCAGGTATCAAGTGGGAGAAAACGCATGGAAGAGGAAAAAGAAGAGACATACAAACCGAATAAAGAGAAAGAGAGAGAGAAGCAAAAATTCAAGTGGCCATGTCCAGCGAGCTCCAAAGCGTCCGTGCAAAAGCAAGTCTGTTATACAATCAAATCATCCATGTGTTGTCGACGACTCCATTTTAGCTGGAATAATATTTTGCTCCCTTTCAATTTCTCGAGTTTCCTCTCTTCCTTTGCCTCCCATCTTTGCTTTACTCCCTCTCTAGCAAGACAAGAACTAGATCTTTTTTATGAGGAGAAAAATAACGGAATAACGGTGTGTGTGTGTGTGTGTATGTGTGTGTGTATGTGTGTCTGTGTGTATATGTGTGTGTGTGTGTATGTGTGTATGTGTGTGTGTGTGTGTGTTCGTTTGTTTATGTGTTTTTTATGTATTCTCGATTTATTTCCCTTTTCTATTTTTACCCATTACAGTAGTTACGAAATTATAAACTTTTGTTTTGAGTGATTACGTTAGCAAAACATAAAGCTATAATGATCTCATGTAAATGGTACTTCCTGTCCTCATGAACATGTTTTCGGTATTTAAGACTTTTCTCCTGAAGTTACTAGCATTGTAAGTTGAGTGACAGCAACGGGCAATTTTCTAATTGAGATCTAGGTTAAGATGAGCCCTCTAAAGTTTCAAATTCGGTCATTTTATTGATGAAGTGTCTATCTCTGTTGATTGCTTTATAAACTGCTGGATTAACTGACTAGCTATACATTAGTTCTAGTTCTAGTATCATTCACTAATTTCCTACTCCTAGGTAATTCTAATCTAGCAATCAAATTTACCTCTATCCTAATAATTCATTTACTCATGTGGTTGTTAAAACGAACCATGGTTTTGATTAATTCTAATTTTTTACTGATTTTGTTGATAATCCTCAAGAGAAAAAACCTACGGGCGAATACTACACGTTCAGTTCACGACGTTGAAGGGGAGACTGGCCCATTTGCATGATTGGATGCTAGGTGTTAACACAGAAACAAATGAAACAAAATGTAACGAATCATCATAAAATCTTTAGTTAATGTGCAGAGTCACTGGCCGGAACACTACCCAGCTGATTCGCTGACTGATTTGCATTTCAGGGTTTTTGTTGAAAATGATATATTTTGTTGCATTTCTAATCTCTCTATTTAATTCCCATCTCTCTCTCTCTCTTTCTCTCTTTTCTGTCCACCTGTCTGTTCGTCTGTCTCTCCTCTATTCCCCCTATTCATTCATCCATTCTTCCCAGTTTGATTCGCTCCTTTCTCTCTTTTTCTCTCCTCCGTCTCTCTCCCTTCTATTTCTCTCTCTCATTCTATCAGTCTCTCATTTACCTTATTCTCTCTCATATCTATTTTTGTCCCTCCTTAACTAATCAATTTCCCTCTTTTTAACTCTCCTTCTCTCTCTTTCTCCCTCTCCCTCCTTCCCTCCCTCCCTCCCCCTCTAATTCTCTCTCTCTCTCTCTCTCTCTCTCTCTCTCTCTCTCTCTCTCTCTCTCTCTCTCTCTCTCTCTCTCTCTCTCTCTGCCTCTCTCTCTCTATCCCTCTCTTTTAATTTCTTTCCTCCTTTCACCTGTAATTTCAAGCCAGCGAGGTTTGATTACGTCCGTCCACACGAAAAGATGGCCACAGATTAGATGCTCCGAGGGC
>NW_028234413.1:24149581-24152081 GCF_977035675.1 Penaeus japonicus | reverse complement strand
TATACTGGGCGAGCAGGGTCTGTCATTTCAATTTCTTTTCGTTCGCCGCTCAGCATGGACTCCCTCGTCGTTGTCGTGTCCCTTGTGGCCCTCGGTAAAGCCACCTTTGGCGGCGTGCTTGTTTCTGTGGTTTGCTCCTACAACCGTCATTAGCTTTCCTTTTATCTAACGCGTCCCTCCCTTCAGCCCGGGCCGCCCCCGAGCCCCTGCAAGTGTCGGAGAGCCTCAGCCTGGACAATGGCCTCAACAGGGGCGTCTGGGGACCCATCGAGCTCTGCCCGGACGGATCCCACGCCTACTCCTTCCAGATCAAGGTGAGCCTCGCCGCTGACAGGACTCCACCGACTGATAAATATGCAAATGTATATATATATATATATATATATATATATATATATATATATATATATATATATGTATGAATATATGCATACATATATATATATATATATATATAATATATATATATATATATATTATAATATATTTATATATTATATATATTAATATATATATATATATATATATAATATATATATATAATATAATATATATATATATATATTATATATAATATAATATACATATATTCACACACATATACTATATATATATATATATATTTATATAATATATATATATATATATATATAATATATATATTATATATATATATATAATATATATATATATATATATATATATATATATATATATATATATATATGTATATATATATATATTGTGATGGGTGTCTTAGTCTGTTGTAACTAATAACCTGCCATAAATTAGGTAGTTGATATCAGACACAGGGTTTGTATAGTTCAGGTTTATTCCATAATGCAGATAGCCTGGCGTTATGGTACACGATAGATATATTCACTACAGCACAATGATCACAGCAATAAACACTATCACAACACGTATAACAGGCAGAGAATTTAGGTGTCAGCAGTAGCATAGTCGATTGGGGTCTGTCTGCATGTTCCAGATTTCCTGCTTATACGGAAGGGGTTCGCATCCGCCGTCCCCTACAGTGGTTATGCGGGAAGGTAGTCTGGAATGTAAGAGGCATGACAGTCGAGGGTATTAAGCTCAGCTCTTTTTGAGAGTCTAGGCACTTGGGAAGGCAACTATGTGTAAATTACCTATCAGTCAAAGTTGACCCGACTTGACCCGACTATTACCTCACTAGTTGGAGTCCAGCATTCAGATATTATTTGTATTTGATTTATTTTTGTATTTAATTTGATATACAAGCATTCTATACAATCCTTACAATGCCCAGCAACCTATGGAACAAGTCGTCCAAGACTTGCAAAGTTATATAGCATCAAAATATTGGGCATGCATGGGCAAAAAGTGGAAAAACAAGGAATAAGAGAAATTGTTTACTATATCTCTGTTTCACCGTAAATGTGAAGATTCAACACCCCGAGTGATCGAACTTCCTGATTGTGCAACGAAACCCACGCGGTTGCGAAGGTGCGCTGGTCCTCAAGATGGCGGTGTCGGGACATCAGGGTTGACAAGGCTGGATTGCCAAGCCTTCTGATCGAATCATCTTCTACTTGCAGACTGGAGTAAAGTTATAGAGTAGTGCCTGATGCATACATAACAATTGCATTGATGATTGGGAGTGCCAAAATAGTAGGGTGGGAGGTAGAGACATATAGATATTGCATGCATATAGATTTATCAAAACATTATTTAGAGAAACTGAAGTAATGGTTATTAACTTAACCTCCTTGTTCCTCTGTGCGTCACGTCGACAGATGATGCGGCATGTAGTTTAATCAACACATTTAATAGGAAATATGTAGATAGCGGCGCAGAAGCGGTCAAGTAAGTTCTAAGTTAGTAACCAACCTCTGCAATTCTGTTAAGAGTGCTAAGGGAGACATGGATTCCATTGCAACAATTGTAACATCAGAATATGTTGCTGGAATAAACTCGAATAAGAAAATTAGTTAACAGATGCAGGGAAGATGGGAACATATTGCAATACGATGTCAAGATGATTCATATTATGTGACCTTGGCTGTAGTAGTTCTGAAAAATGAAGAGTAAATTAATTACCAGTGTAAGAAGAAAATAGAAACACAAAACTTAATTACCAGTGTAAGAAGAAAATAGAAACACAAAACTTAATTACCAGTGTAAGAAGAAAATAGAAACACAAAACAAAAGGAATTCATTGCTCATGTGCGACATTCTAAGAAATCCGAAAGTAAAACAATTAGACTTAGTATTAACATGTGAAAATTAGTAATTACTAATATGATCATGATAGGGTCATTACCTTACTCGAGGTGAGTTCTCCAAGGGAGGCGCGGCTGCTTGGCCTAAAAACGTTGCCGTGCTGGCGGTATCTCTTCTTTCTCTTAATGCGACCGTACGCTAGGTCAATTTGCTTCGGGGAGCAATACTCATGGCTCTGTTAGCCGAAAAACTGCCGGAGCTGCGCCGGGCGGAAAGTAACCGTGCTCGCGGTACTTCG
>NW_028234413.1:24142081-24144581 GCF_977035675.1 Penaeus japonicus | reverse complement strand
CATTATTATCATTGATATTATCATTATCACTGTCATTATCATTGCCAGTCCTATTAGCATTATTATTATAATTATTGTTATTGTTATGACTATTATTACTATCAATATTGTTAGTATTATTGCCACTATTGTTATTATCATTTTCATTATTTTCATGATATTCCTTATTGTCAGTTTTTTTTTATTACTACATCATTATCCTTATTATTATCCTTATCATTACTATTATCATTATTGTTATCATTATTATTACCATTATCATTATTATTATCATTATTATTACCATTATCATTATTATTATCATTATTATTACCATTATCATTATCATTTTCATCATTATGATTATTACTTTTATTATAATTTTTCATATTATTATCATCCTTATCATCATTATTATCATCATCATAATTATCATCATTATTATTATCATCATTATTCCTACTATTATTGTTACTGTAATTATTGTTATTAATATTTTCATAACAGTTTTTCACTGTCAGTACAACCATTACTACTCATATCCTTTTTTTCTTATCATTATCATTTCTATTAACATTATCGTTATTACTACCATTATCATCATCATTAGCATTATCAACATCAACATTATCGTTGCTGTCGTTTTTGTAATATCATTGTCATTATTATCATCATCAGTATTGTTATCACTATTTTTATTGTCATTATCATTACCAATACTATCTTCATTATTATCATCATTATTCTTATCATATTATTGCTAATATTATTAGTAATACTACTATCATTACCATCATTATTAGCATCACCAGCGCTATCATCATTATAATTATTGTCATTATTGCAAGTGTTACTGTTATTCTTATCTCTTAATCAATCATCAAAAGGATCATTATGATGAAATGATAGTAATGATAATCATCATTTAATCATTATCATTTTCATTGTTACCGCCGTATACTGTTATCATTACAGAAGTATTATGATTCCGTAGACATCCACGTTCATCCTCATCCATCGCATTATTGGCATAATCATTTCCCTTATTGTCGTTGCGTGTTGAAGAATCATTATTCCGCGTTGCATCGTGCAATATCATAATATCATGATATGTTTTCGTCGATTACATCTTATACTATATATTAACATCTGTCAGCTGATGAATTATCGTTTCTTTAGAGCTTTGAAGTCATGAGGGAAAGGGCGGTCATCGGCGGCAGAGAAGTTGAGGCCGTTTACCTCGAGACTGGATTTAAAGGTGAAGTCACTTTTTATTTTTTCTTATTTTTTTCGTATTTGTGTCTGTTTTTATTTGCCCCCTCCCCTCTCTCTAATTTTATCAGTCTGTCATCATATCTGTGTCTGATTTTATTTGCTCTCTCTCTTTCTCTCTCCCTCTCTCTCTCTCTCAATTCCTCCCCGTCGTCGCCAGGAGCCCCGCGGATCGCCGGGGAGTGGAGCCTTTGGTCGTACTGCTCGACCGGCAACAAGGTGTGCGGCATCGAGACGCGCGTCGAGAAGGAGTCGGCCTTCTCGGACGACGCCGGCCTCTGCGACTTCGTGCTGTACTGCTGCTCTACCTGAGGCCGGGGACGCAGGCTCGCCGGCGGGCGGGGGGGCGGAGGCGCCGGGAAGCGGGGCCGAGTCTGCTCTGCGGCGGCAAGGGAGACTCGGAACAGGGTGTCATTTGGGAAAAAGAAATTGGTCCTTCCATCCAGCTATTTATTTCCCCTCTGTTGTCCAAAGAAAAAGAAGGATGCCAGGAAAAGGTGAACATTGTGGCAAGTGAATGACGATGGTAAAAATCTGATAGTTTTTAGTATTCGTTGATAATGATGATGAAAATAATGATGATTATGATCATTGCCGATAATACAAATGGCGTGAGTAATACTGACAAAGGTAAAATAATTTTCTATCACCATTATTATTACTGTTGATAGTATTGTCATTCTTATCATAGCTCTTGCTGTCATTAATGTTGTTAGATATTATCACTACTATTTTCAAAATAGTTATCACCATCCTAATTATTCTTACTATTCTTAGTAGTATTAACACTATTTTTATTATTATCATTATTGTTATTATTATCATTTTCATTTTCATTACTACTCTTATCATCATCAATATAATTGTTATTTTCATCCTTATTAATATCCTTATTATCAATGTCATTGTCATCATTATCATCATTACTGTAGTAGCAGTAGTAATGATAAGGATAATAATGGTACTAATGATAAGAGCATTAATGATAAGAGTAACAATGATGTTATAAAGAAAGATTATTCTTAGGACAGTAAAGAGGATAATGCATCGTAATTATAATGATAATGATGATTATGATGATAATGGTAACAACAACAACAACGACAATGGTCATAATGATGATAATAATAATAGTGATAAAACGATGGAGACAATAACAGCGATAATGATGATAATGATAACAACAATGATAAAAGTAATGATAATGGTAATGATAATGATAATGACGAAATAATAAAAACAATGATAG
>NW_028234413.1:24089581-24092081 GCF_977035675.1 Penaeus japonicus | reverse complement strand
CCGCGCCCCCCCCCCTTCCCCCTTGCAGTCTGATGGACGCGCACACTCGGAACGTAAAACGCAATAAACCATTCCCACACAAACATCTGTTTTGAACCCGCCCCGGAGGATTTATGGGCTTTTCGAAACGGCCGCGTTTCTATTGACACAACTTTCTTTCCCTGCTTCTAATCTATCTCTACGGGACGGCCGACTCAGCGATTTTGCCTTCTACTTTACTCGGAAGTGGAGCGTTTTTGACATTTAATTAGACTAGCTTGCTGATAGGGATTATCGAGAAGGAAGGGGAGGGATTGGCGGTGGGAGGGAAGGCAGGAAGGAGGGAGGGAGGGAGGGAGGGAGGGAGGGAGAGGGGGAGGGAGGAGGGAAGGGAGGGAGTGGGAGGGAGGGATCTGGATGAGAGGGAGGGAGGGGAGGGAGGGAGGAGGGAGAGGAGGGAGGGAGGGAGGGAGGTTGGGGGAGGGAGGGAGGGAGGAGGGAGGGAAAAGGAAAGATGAATGGAGGAGAAGGGAGAGGGGGAGGGAGGGAGGGAAAGATGGAGGGAGAGAGGTGGAAAGGATGAAAGGAGAAGGTAAGAGGGAAGGAAGAAGGAGGCGAAGGGGAAGACTCAAGAGGATATATACGGAATTCAGGATCGGGAATTCGGATTGGATGCGGAGCAGTCACAGTTCCGTAACTACGCCCCCCCCCCTCTATCTCTCTGATTGTTATTGTTATCATTATTATTACTCTTATCCTTATAATTATTATTATCATTTATCATTACCATCATCATAACTATCATCAATATAATTATTACTATTATTGTCAGCATTAATATTGCCATTTCATTATTACTGATAACATTATCATCACATTACATTACATTTTATTTCTTATCTGATTCATGTCGATATTCAGTCGTCTGATACATTATCATTTCCTTATCCGATCCGACTGTTTACTCTTACTACTTTTCTTACTGACTGTTTACTTTGGAGAACTAACTACTCTACTTTTACTACTTTTACTACTTTACTTTACAACTTACTGGTCCGATTCCTAAACTGTCTGCTTCTCCCTCTCTTCCCTGTAACACAACCCGGAACTAAGACACCACAGAATCCATACAAAAAGTCCATTCCATTCGCTTCCAAAGTGTCACACAACCCTGAAATATGCTCCACAGCCATAACTCTGAGACTACCAACAGCGCGCACTGCATTAACTGCATGATTTACTTCCTGAGCAGCGAATTTCGGACCTCAGAATTGACACTAAAAAGCGAGTTTTGAGTTCCATAATGTTGGCACCAGCCAACACCCGGGTCCGGACGCTTAGCACGCGGGCTAGCTTTTCCTGCGGCGTGATTTTGCTTTTGTTGCTCACGAGACAATACCCCGCGGTGGACGTGTAAGCTTTATTACTGTTGCTTTATAGTTCGAGTTTATTAGAGACATATAAATAGACAGATAAGGATATAAGATAGAGATAGATAGATAGATATATAGAATGACTGATAGATAGATAATGAGTGAGAGATAGCAAAAGACAGATAAAGAGAGCAACCAAAATGATTATGAACAAAATGAGAGAGAGAGAGAAAAAAAATCAGTATGCGACAGTTATAGGTATCTATGTGAACACACTGTTCTTTTAATTATTCTTTGACGGTTTCGAAACTATGACTTCATTAGAACGAAATGTGCATAATTTATTGTATATTTGTGCTTTGAAAAGGGAAGGGAAAGAGCGACACAAAGAGAGAGAAACTGACAGAGAGAGAGAGAGAGAGAGAGAGAGAGAGAGAGAGAGAGAGAGAGAGAGAGAGAGAGAGAGAGAGAGAGAGAGAGAGAGAGAGAGAGAGAGAGAGTGAAGCCGAGGGAAGAGAAAATCTTCGTAAAGAAATAAAAGGCAAGAGATAAGAATCTCGAAGGAGGGAGGACACCGGCAGGACCTCCAAGACTCGGGTCCTTCACTCAGAATTTATAGGACAAGTAACAAAGTGAGGCCGACGTTCCGGTTGGAAAGTTTTCGCGTTTGGTCGGAAGTCCTAGAGATTCTTTATGTCACATCGACTATTTCGTCACTGTGGTAGAGCCAGTGGTGAGTCCGAACGGGAGGGAGAGGGAGGGCGCCAAGGCAAGGAATTAAATGATTTAAGAAAGCATCCTCGGGGTATCTGAAATAATAGATCGTGGGCTTGCTTGCTCTACACTCTGTGGTTCAGTGTTCTGTTCGCGGAAATTGTTCTGAAATACAGATACACATTCTTTCTTTTAAAACAGATCTTTTCAGGAGCACCCTCTTCAGTGTCGCTACTTAGGGGAATCTAAAAATCAAATTATATTTCACCCCAAGTCAATGCAATTTCTTGAAAACTTGAGTTGGCTTTGGAGAGATGCCAAGTCGTATATTCCCCTCCTTTTATATCCATCCGTCTTTATCTCTGTGAATCATCTAGGAATTTCCTGATCGCAAAGTGACCTGGGAACTCTCCAAGGCGGGACTATCCCTGCAC
>NW_028234413.1:24059581-24064581 GCF_977035675.1 Penaeus japonicus | reverse complement strand
ATATATATGTATGTATGTAGTATATATAACATACATATATATATATATATATAATATATATATATATGTTTATATATATAGATAATATATATATATATATATATATATATAGATGATATATATATGTTAGATATATATGTATGTATATATAATATATATATTATATATATATATATATATATATATTTATATATGTATGTATATACATATATATATATAAAAATATATATAATTATAGATATATATATATATATATACATACACATACATACATTTATATACACATAAATATATATTATTATATATATATATATATAAATATAATAGAATATATAATTATTATGCATGTATATATATATATAAATAAAAATAAAGATATATATATATATATATATTATATATATATACACACACACACACACACACACAGACACACACACCCACCACTCCCCACGCACACAGGAGACAACAAACGATCATATAGTAATATAGCGTATTGTATCATATATAAATATATGGAGATATACGTGCGGTATCATAGTCTAGTACGGTGCTACTCTGATTTCACACACAGCGAGCACAGCACATACACACACATCACACGCGAATTTCATCAGGGTGCAATATCACACTTATTGCGTAATGCGGGATGATATATATATATACACACACACACACACACACACACACACAGCACTACACAGCCGGCGCATCCACTCACATACTATAGTAGCACTTTATATACATTGCGAGCGTCGTATATATATATTTAAATAATATAATACGAATATATTTATGAGCTAGAGTCTACACATACACCATACATATTCATATACCATTACATATATATTATACTATACTATATATATATACTACTATAATCTACACACATCACTAACATTATATCCTCAAATATAAAGACAATTACTATGATCAAAGGGATTCGACTGCATAAAGTCGATATGATAGGCAGGTCATTACGCCACTTAATGCCAAACTTTCATACAATCAAAGATTCGCCGTCTCAGATCTGAGAATTAGGGAAAGTAGATTAATTCAAAATACATACAAATAGTCCTTAGGGTAATCTGGAGTCTGATGTGCTACAATCAGATATATATTTTATCTCTTCTCTAAATATCTGAACGTCTTACCGTATACTTAGAGTAGCTCATAGAACGACCCGCGCGAGATCAGAAGAGTAGGCTGGGCTAGGAGAAGATCTCAGTATGATGGTGGTGGTGGGTAGTGGGAAGGACGGTTATGATCTAATTACAGATATACTAATACAATCAACAACACAAAGTCATAGTCTCAACCCTAGATACTGCAGTAACATCGCTGTCCAGTCATGGAGAACACGACAACCGTCCCAATCACACACAAACATACTCACATAGACAGATATATGTCAGCACACCACACCACGTAAGAACCTACACACACACCACAATTCCGAAAACAGCAAACAGCACACGAAAAACGACACTACGCCGACGCACACAGACTTCCTTAGACACACGAACAAACTACTCCGACGGGTCGCTATAATTCACATCTACTTACACATACTCACACACACACACACACATATATATGTTACAGTATATATATATATATGTATATGTATATATATATATATTTAATACATATATATATTTAGTACCATAGTATTTAGCCAAATATAGATAATATCATAAGTGCTATATATACATATGCGTAACTATAGCAGTGTGGTCGGTGTGTGGTGTGTGAGTGGTGTGTGATGTGTGTGTCGTATTGTGTGTGTGTGTGGTGATGTTGTGTGGGTTTCATAGCGACAGAATGGAGAAAACAGAGCCTCAGTAGCGAAACACGTCGAAATACAGCGTGCTGCGTGTTTAGATATTCAGCGGTCGTAGTCAATTAGCACCTGTTCGTAAATATCGTATACTATATAACAGAGTATATATATGATAGTATATATACATATTATATCAGTATATATATACAAATCATATGTGTATGTATATATATATATAATTGTAGTACTAGATAGGTATATATTCATTTGTATATAAAGATCATATATACTAAATACACAATATTTACCTCCTGACCAGGGACTCCGAACCACGCGCGCGTCAAGATTGCGCGCAGTAACGGCATTGAGGGCGTTACATGAACCGCTTACGGCTACACAACCGCCGTAAAAGACTGGTCAAATAACAATCCAGGACGCCTTTATGAGATGTCATGACCACTCTACCTACACTCGTACTCTTGTCAGTAACAGTGCGATAGCACAAATTTTAACGAACATCTCACCAATCGGAGCATTCGTAGGCTCAGCCACGCGAAGCACAAATTCAAGTCCCAACATCAGAGCTTAGCCAAGGTTATATGTGTGAGAAGATGGTAGCATGCAGTACGCATCTTAAATATAAACAATATTTACCTCCACTGACTCGGACTCGAACCCAGCGCCCTGCGTCACAGACTGCGACCAGGCACGGTTGATACCGATGTGGCTACACTACCCGTACAAAGCGAATGCAGTCTCGCGGTGCGGGCAGGGAGAATACGACTTGCTAGTAATATTAAAGTTCGTCATTATCTGGCGGATTATCTAGATGCCCCATCTTCGACAGACGAGTAACAATCCCCCTTGTAACTTAGATGTTAGCGGACTTGAATTGTGATTCCGTGGACTGCCGAGTGCCTGGGAGATTGTTCCGTAAAATTTCGCGCACCACTGTTCTGGTAGGCACAGAACGACATAGTAATGTCCAATGTGGAGCGATCTCGTCGTAAGGCGTCTGTTGAACATCTCTTTTAACGGCATGTAGCCAAGCGGTAGCAAGCGTGCCTAGGAGCGATCTTACGGCGCGGGATAGCATCCCGGTCAGTAGTACAGTAGGTTTCGGCTAGATGGACAATTCACCAAAGGCGTTACGGCGCTTAGCTACCATCTGTCTCCCATATAGATAGATATGTTATAGATGTTATGTATATAGATAATATAGATATATATATACATATATGTGTGTGTGAGAGTGTGGTGGTGTGTGTGTGTGTGTGTGTGCGTGTGTGTGTTTATAATGAATATATATATATATTATTATAAATATATATACATGTTGTTTATATGTATATATATGTATATATATAATATATATAATATATAATATATATATTCACAACATACACACACACAACACACACACATCACACAAATAATATATATACATCATACATATATATATTTATATATATATATATATACCTATATCTGTAATATATATATATATATATATTATATATATATATATATTATAGAGTATAGACATATAAGTATATATTTATATCATATTATGTATATATATATATATATATATGTAGTTACATCTATATATAATATATATATATACTATATATTTATATATATATAATATATATTTATATATTATATATATATATATGATACACACACACACACACACAGACACCATATCCACACACACACGTATACACACACACACACATACACATACACACACATACACACACACACACACACAACACAACACACACACACACACACTCATATCTAATCTATCTATCATCTATAATCTAATCTGATATTTTATTTTGAATATATATATATATATATATATATATATATATATATATATATATATGTGTGTGTGTGTGTGTGTGTGTGTGTGTGTGTGTGTGTGTGTGTGTGTGTGTATGGTATGTGTGTTATATGTATATGTTATATATATATATATATATATATATATAAATCTTATATATTATATATATTATATAAATTGGGTGTGTGTGTGCGTGTGTTTTTGTGTGCAGTTTGTGTGAGTGTGTGAGTGTGTGTGTGTGATGTGTGTGTATATATATATATTTTTTTTATGTTATATATATTATATATATATATAATATATATGTATATTATATATATGTTGGTACCACACCTACCACACAACACACACACACACACACACACACACACACACACACCTTCTCTTCTCCCCCGCCCTCCGTCCCCCGCATGCACGACACTCACCTTATATGAGCCGAGGTGGTCAACCACACACGCTAGGCGAACGTCCCTTCCGGCCGGCACTGTCACGTTGCTGATTGGCTCAAGGAACTCTGGCTTCTCTGTTAAGGGAGAGAAAGGTCATGTTAGATTATTTGCATGCTGTTGCATGGTTTGTCTGCGTATATTACTGCATACCTAGTCTTGGTAGAACGGCGATTATAAACTCCACGAATCAGCGAGCGAGCAAGAGAGAGAGAGAGAGAGAGAGAGAGAGAGAGAGAGAGAGAGAGAGAGAGAGAGAGAGAGAGAGAGAGAGAGAGAGAGAGAGAGAGAGAGAGAGAGAGAGGGAGAGAGAAAGAGAGAGAGAGAATGAGCAAGAAAAACATGAGAAGGAGACGCAGAGAAAGGAAAAAAATAAAATAAGCAAAAGAAGTCGACCAGGATGAAAATGAAACAGATACTGCTGCTGATATACAGGAAGTAGAGACAGAAAAGAAGAAATAGAGATGGAAGAAGAGGAGATAGAGAAAGAAGAAATAAAGGCGGAGCAGACATAGAGAAAGAAGAATAAAGATATGAGATAAAGAAAAAGAGAGAGATAAAGGAGAGGGAGATAACCCTACATAAGGTGTCACTTGACGGAAAAGAGTTGGTGAGACCAGTTTAGCTCAGATCTCTTGATTAGAGTTAATAAAATGTCAAAAAAAAGCAGATCTGATGCTGATTTATATGACTTCCTTGGGATTCATTTAATTCAGTTCGTGTTTTTGATTTACAGGAATTTTACGATTATTATTTATTGAGACGATTATTTTACGACTATCATTTATTGAGATTGTTTAACTTCCCTTGCCTGCCTTTCTATTAAATTTGTTTTTTTCTTTCTTTCTTTCTTTTTCTTTTTTTCCTCTGGATATGGATAAATGCGTAAAATACTTATAGGTCTGATTATATTGTA
>NW_028234413.1:24007464-24009481 GCF_977035675.1 Penaeus japonicus | reverse complement strand
ATTAGGAGGAATGGCGTTATCATCAAACCGATTTTAATTCCGAATACCTCATCATGATATGAATTACGAGGCAAAATTGGAACTAATGCCTTTGTAATCACAGCTCAGTGTACAATCCTAGCGCGGCGAGGCTGCACGAATTACTTCTCACTCGCGGCTGAATCATGGCCGGCAGGAGGGAGTGAAGCAGGCGAAAAGGAGAGTAAATAGGGGAGGAGGAGAGAGTGCGAACGAGAGATAGATAGATAGATAGATAGATAGATAGATAGAGATAGAGAGAGAGAGAGAGAGAGAGAGAGAGATAGAGAGAGAAAGAGAGAGAGAGAGGAAGAAAATGGATAAACATTTTAACGGATTTTTTTTCCTGTTTAGGGAAACACAAGCAATAAGAAAGGAAAAACACAAAAACGTCAAACCCAAGGTCAGGAAAAACTTGCGAAGGAACACAAAACGTAATTAACCTTAATTGTTTATACGAGCCATTTCCTAATTAATGAGTTCGATGATGGAGAATTTAATCGCCTCGATTGAGTTAATTAAGGGTGTAAGAGGAAAACGAGAGAAAGGAGCTCGTGTCAGAGGAAATTCGAGACATACGAGGAGGTAGGCCTACCAATAGCCGACGAAGCCGAGCGAGAGATCCCTGGCGGGTTCAGCCTCTTGCAACGTACCTGGAAGGAGAAGCAAAGGCAGTGAGCATCGCAGAGGGGGTACTTTGACGTCCACATGTAAAATTAAAGCATTGGGAAATGTCTACAGTTCAGAAAGAGGATATAAGACAATCTTATTCTACACAAATGGATTACCTTAAGAGTGAAATATCACTTGTGGATCTTTTTTCCATAAATGAATCACCCAGATAGAATGAGCTCTATAAATTAGTGACTAATAGCCGGTCTTCGTAAAAGCGGTTCAGCCTGATCGTGCAGATCATTAATCAAATATTTTCATCAGGCTCTTGATGCAGTAGCTGTAGAGAAACTTTTCAAAGCAAAAGAAAACTCTTTTTCTCTGACCATTCCATTCTCTACATCTCTTTTTCTTTTCATTTTTCTCTTTTTCCTCCCTTCCTCCCTTTCCTAAACCCTTCATTATTCCTCTATCCAGAGCATGGACCCCTCCCCTCCCCCTGCCGACTCCACAGAAGCGGTTTAACAGTTTTAAGTCTCTGAAACGTACTAACTTGAGCCTCATTCCGTCCCATTAGCTCTGCGCTCTGCAAGTTCACGAGGAGAATTTTCAAAGATCGAAAAAAAAATGAAAAAAAATAAAAAAATTTATTGTGCAACTGGTTCTTTACTGAAAAGAATTGAAAATAATGTGTTTCTTTTTAATATTTCTGTTGGGGGGGGGGGGGGGGGGGGGGGGGGGGGGGGGGGGGGGGGGGGGGGCTTTTCTTCATTTCATCTAGATTATGGATGCATCTTCTATTTCATGAATGCATACTGCGGGTTGATTTGAATCGTTATTTGCATTCAAGACAATGGATTATCTATCAAATATCTATATTTCTGGATGTTTGTTTGTCTGCATGTAACCTACAAATGTAGACAGTTGGAAGTAATCCTATTCGTTATCCCTGTATGAGTGGTGGGTGTGGTTATATTTTGGTTTGTGTGATTTTTGTAATTTTGAATATGTATGTGGTTTTTGGTCTTATATTTGAAGCTCTTTACATGTATATACCCCGCACACATACATGTCATCGTTCCACACAAAAAAATGGAGGCTTTTAATTATCCCCCCCGGTAAATTATTATCAACGACGGGTGCCCTGTTTCGTATATTTTTTTTTGTGGTATGTAGTTAGGATTATGTTTTTTATAGTACACTGTTAATATTTATTAAATTATAAAGGAGTTTAATAGTGACCACAACTTAATATTATTTATCGTCATATCATATATTTTATATTATAAATTAAATATTTTATTTTTACATAGATTCGCGCCTCATCACCAGAGTAGGGCCGGGGCTCCCCTAAACACAATTTAGTTTAGCACCTCCTTCTTTCCTG
>NW_028234413.1:23950634-23953134 GCF_977035675.1 Penaeus japonicus | reverse complement strand
TTCTATGTACTTCTTTATTTTCAACTTTGCATAATGATTTTTTTTAATAGTATCCATTCGTATTAGTAGTATAGTAAGGAGAAAATTATAATGCTGATATTTAGGAGACCCATTCATTGATAAAAATCATAATGATGGTAACAATAAAAAGGATAACAATATTCATATATAAAGATTACAATAATAATAATGACGATAATGATAATGATAATAATGATAATCGTAATAATAAGTAAAGCGACAATAAAAATATAATTAAAAATGATATCGCAATGAAAAAAAATACTAATACTAGTATTGATAATGACAATAAAAAATGATAATACTGATGACATTGTTGCTGATAATATTAATGATAATAATGATAGTAATGCAAATGGTGATAAAGCTAATAATGATAATAATATATTTTATCATTACTATTATCGTAATTATTACTACTATAATTATCATCATTATCATCATCATTATTATTGTTATCATTATATTGATGACAATGACAATGATAGCGATAATGATAATGATAATAATTATGATAAAAATAATGATGATATTAAAGATGACAATTATAGTAATGATAATAATAATGGTAATGATAATGACAACAGTGATGATCGTCATATCAAATTTGATGAAATGATATTAATGATAATGAAAAGAATAACTCTGATCATCATGATGGGGATAATGATGATAGCAACAGCGAAAAGTGGTGATTATAATAATGATGATAGTCATTATGATGTATATTATTGTTATTATTATTATTATTCATGTTTTTTTTCATTATTGTCCTCAAAATTTTTAGTAGCATATGTAGCATTATCATAATTATTGTTATTATCATTTTCATTATCGTTATTATCATCAGTTTAACTTTTATCCTTATCATTAGTGTTATCATTATTATCATCATTATTATCATTATTACTATTAGTAGTAGTAATAGTACTAACAGTACATATATTTTAATTGTAAATATAGTAATGATAAATAACAATAATAACAAAATTATGAAGATAGTGATAATCATAACAATATTGATAATGGTTATTCTTATAACGATGATACTGATAATTATAACAATAATGGTAATTATAGTAATGATAATGAAGATTATGATAACAACAAAATCAAATATTATAATAACAACAATAATAACAACAGAAGACAGGGAGGATCGGAAGGAGGCCTACAGGAGTCCAGAACCATAGACCCCCCACCCACCCCCACCCCCACCCGAGGCTGGCAGGGGGGGGCAAGGGAAGGTGCGAGCGAATGCGATTCCAACTTGACTCCCCGAGCAATTTATCCAGGGACAAGTAATCGCTAAAATTAATTAAGCTTAAAGAAAATTTGTTTAAAACTTTTTTGCGACTTGAACGCCGCGGCTGCGACCAGTCCTGGCCGCCGGTTGGAGCAATCCTCGGGTGTTGTTACCGCCGTGGCCATTTTATTATCATTTTCATATTTTGCTATAACATTTGTGATAATGACAATGATTATAACAGCATATGCAATTGCTCTCAATTTCATTATCATGATAATTACAGGTAGTTTATCATGATTGAAATTATCATTATTATCATCATCATTATCATTATCATCATAATCCTTATTGTTACCATCATTCTTATCATCACTCCAATTGATGTTGATGGCGTTATTTATCATTTCACTATCTCCTTAAAATGACCATTAGTCACATAAACATCGAAATCCTTATCAAGAGTACCGCCTTTAATGTTCGGGCTAGTAATGTTATTACCCCCACTAATACCGCGCACCTATACACCATTTTGGGTGGAGTTCTTGCTGTAATTATAATTACTGGTGCTCTCGCTTTCAATGCGATTATCAATATCCCCGTGCCTGGCAGGAAGAGAGGACGACCGTCGACTGAATCGCATCACGTGCTTGTATGATCACTGATTTGGATCTCTTGTGGTTTGATTGGTTTAGCATAGACTCGCTGACGCGGAAAGGAACACACACGCGCGCTCTCCTCCCTCTCTGTCTCTCTGTCTCTTGCTCAATCGCTGTTTATTTGTCTATCTGTCCCCCTGTCCCCCTGTCTGTCTGGCTGCCTCTCCGTCTGTCATTCTCTCTGTTTTTTTTCTCTCTCTCTCTTTCTCTCTCTCTCTGTCTGTCTGTCTCTCTCTCTATCTCTCTCTCTCCCTGTCTCTGTCTCTCTTTCTCTCTCTCCCTCTCTCACTCACTTTCCACTCCAATGGTGCAATGAATGACGGGCAATATTTGCTTAATCATTTCGACTTGTCTTGCAATTTAACTTTCAATGAACTTTCAAAGCTGCTAAATTGACAGTGCGTTTGTTTGTGTGTTGCTGGACTAGTTAGTGGATGTTTCTGATGTAAAAATCTTTGTCATATTGTTATATATTCGCGCGAATCTGTAGTTTTGCTTTTAAATTGTATATGTTTAATTTTACAGTTCCTGTTCATGTTTGTAAATGAGTACCACTTATAACTTTAGATGATCA
>NW_028234413.1:23878134-23883134 GCF_977035675.1 Penaeus japonicus | reverse complement strand
ATATTAGTTTTCATTATTGCTATTTTACAGTTGTATCGTGACATACAAAGCATTCCCACCCTCCCTGAAAACTGCGTGTGTGTGCGTGTGCGTGCATGTACGTGTGTGTTTGTGTATGTTTGTGTGAGTGTAGCCCTGTGTTATTATTGTAAGTATCCTCTCATTCATTATGAGCCTATATGTATGAATAAGACATCTGTGCCTGTGTGTTTGTATATGTGTACATGAATACGTATGCGACCGAGGGAGGTGCCTACTGTCGATTTACCCCCAAATGGAAGCATACAAAAAGGGCCACAAATGGATTACGCTGACTGTCAATCACTTGTGTCTGCTTTAACTTTTCATTAGTGTAATCGAATTGTGAGATTGTAGTATTTATTTTGCTTTATCTATTTGCAATTTTTCTGTATCATATTTCAGTTGCTAAAAGTATCTTATTTTTACTGTTTTTAACTATATGATGCGTATTTTGTGATTTCTCATCTTAAGCTACGGTCACACCAGTAACTTGTAGAAGGGGATCTCCCCCTACACAGGAACACCAGCTATTCCCGCTAGACGGGGATCTGTTCACACTTGTCCTCAAGAAAGAACCATCGTCCCCGTCCAGCGGCGACGCCGATCGTAAACAAACCGCCATGGAGCTTTCTTCTGATGACGAGTTTTGTGGCTATTTTTCAGCTATTACAGCGCTTACACAGTGTGCATTAGCCCTTGCTGCTATAAAACGAGAGAAGAAGAAACCAAAAAGACTGTGGATGAGAAAGTGGCTAGTAAGAAAAGATAAAAATGTATGCAATAACTTGCTAAAAGAATTGCGAATTGAAGACGGCTGTGGATTCTACGAATATCATCGGATGTCTGTAGAAAATTTCACAGTGCTCCTCAATTTGGTTGCCCCGTTGATAAAAAAAAAACAAGACACAAAGCTCAGAAGTGCCATTCCACCGGACCAGCGATTGTCAGTAACACTTCTATCTTGCTACAGGTAAGCTTTCCACATACTCTACCAATAGTAAACATTTCTACCTGATTTACATATCCATACACATATAAATTGACATGTATCTATGCAAACACATACACACTAATGTGTTTTCCCCCCATCAGCCCGATGGTAATGATTGGTTAGGCTAGTAAAAGTATAATTATAGAATTTATAAACTATTTAACAATTTAAATTGTTCATAGAGATTTCCTTTCTTTTTAACAGGACAATCAAGGCGTGCACTGGCATGGTCCTATAAATGAGCCACAACCTGATAGCAGCCATAATTTCAGAAGTGTGCAAGGCCATTTAGACTGTGCTGAAGGATTCTTATCTCAAGCTTCCAACAACATCAGAGGAATGGCAAGATGTAGCTTCTGGATTCCAAAACTTGTGGAATTTTCCCTTGTGCATAGGAGCCATGGATGGCAAACGGGTGCTCGTAAGGAAACCTGCAAATTCTGGCTCAGAGTACTATGACTACAAGACAAACCACAGCATCATAATGCTAGCCTTAGTGGATGCCAATTATAATTTTTTATATGTTGATATTGGAGCAAAGGGCCGTGCATGTGATGCTGGTGTATGGGATAAATGTACACTCCGTGAATGTATTGACAGACAGCAGTTGCAAATCCCTCCATCTGAAAAACTGCCCTACACAGATACAAAGGCTCCATATGTTATAGTAGGTGACGATGCCTTTCCACTCAAGACATATTTAATGAAGCCATACCATTTTTAACTACAGATTGTCACGAGCCAGACGAGTCTCTGAAAATGCATTTGGCATTCTTGCCTCAAAGTTTAGAGTACTGATACAGCCAATTGCATCTAGACCAGAGAATATAAAGGACATAATTTTTGCAACAGTTGTGCTTCACAATTTCTTGCGAGTAAAAAGTGGAAAGCCTGTTAGACCTGAAATGCTTTTGTGGGAAGACAGGGGAAATGGTGTCCTCATTCAGGGCGAGTGGCAGGAGTTACCAATTATGATGGAAAATCTACAACCAATTGCACGAGGCCACTCAAATGATGCTAAAATTGTAAGGGATACATTCAGAGAATTTTTCCTTACCAGAGGTGCTGTTCCTTGGCAAGAGAGAATGGCACATCTGCATTAATGTTGAAATGTAAAGTGCATGATATAAGGTTAAGTCCGTATTTTTTAAGCTATGTTTATTATGGTTTTTGTTCAGATAACAAAATGCCTGATTCTTTTAATGTTTTGTTTAATGTTTATATTATGTATATGCAAAAGAAAAAATCAAATAAAAGAACAAATTATATTCTAAATTTATTTTTCCTTCATAAAAAAATATATATAAATATATTTAACTAAACTAGACTAGGATATATAACACCTTAAATGTTCGAGCACATACATCATCACAATGAGATCACAGCCTTTTAAATGTTACCTTAAAGTATTTAAGAACAAAAGTACACATTTTGTATCGACAAGTAAAAAAAACGAGTATTAAGAAAGCCCAAATATTGCACCGTTTAAAATAGTGGAATCAACAGTTCTAATCCTGTGTTTTAATCCTGTGGATTACTTGGAGGTTCTGTGAATTCCTGGGACACTTGATGCACCAGTGCCAGTAGACCATTATGAAATTTCCGCTTCAACTCTGGTTGATGTTCAGTAATCATCTCCATGAAAGCAGCAACTAATTCTGCTGCAGGGTTCTTGGATTTTGTTAGTTTTGACTGCTGAAGATTGTTCCAAGATGTATGTACAGTAGAAAAGGAGTCCATAATTGTATTCATATTGCTATCCAATTTACTGGCTTTCCTCTTTTTTGTCCTTGGTGTCACAGAAATTATTTCAAGTGGTGATGGTGTCCTTGACGATTCCTCACTTGTTGAATTGGAATTAGCAGAAGGAATATCTGTGTCCTTTGCTGATGCATCAGTGAGAGGGTCGTTCACCAATTCGCTTATGTCGCCGGTCCATACCAACTCCTCATTAGTCTGTTCAATTGAAGCCTGCAACAAATACATCACCAAATGTAGGATGTTATATACTTCACATAATTATGTGATACAATCTGACAAAAAAAAGTCATAAGAGTTATTGGTACAATTTGTAACTAGAAGAAATAAGCCTTAAAATTATAACAAAACTATCTTCAGCCATTTAGGAGATATTGTTAATCAAATCTAGTAAAGTAACAGTGCGCTATCTTGGCTTGTGTCATTTCGGAAAAAAACAATACACCGAACTGGACTAAATTATATTTCAATATACTCCGGCCACAAGAAAATTAATTTAGAAAATTATTTTTACCATAAAAAATAGTCGATATACGTAAAACAACGTTGATATATCTGAATAGCTTTCACGGAAGGGAGATTAAAGGGTGGTCAAGAGCAGCCTTTAATAAAGAGACTTTTCGCCGGAAGATAAAGGAAGCGTACGGCTTCGAGGATCTCCCTTGAGTAATTAAAGGCTTGTTTATATAGTTAAAGGGACCTTTCGACTTTTGCGCACCCGGCCCAAAGTAAATAGTAAAATCTAAGGCCTATAGATGGCAGTCAGTGGATAAGATGTAAATAATGTAGGCTTACCACAGAATCCTCAAGTATTTCAAAACTAGAAGAATTGCTATCTATCGTGTACACAGGCTGCATGAATTTGCAAGCAGAATAGTATTCCCATTTCACAGCTGGTGTACTGCCAGAACCACTTGGAGTTTTCTCAACTTGGGAGTTTTTGAGAATTACTCCTTAAGTAGTGGAACCGTTTCGTCAAAATATCTGAAATAAAACAATGTTATCAGAACCTGACCATATTGGTAAATGAAGCATAAAACTAATGGGTAACAAAATTGACTTCATAAAAGATTAGTGACTAGCTGTAGCATAATGTCATTCATAATTAGAGCATTATTTGGCTCTAATAATTCCCTTATATTACTTACAATATTGATGATTATAAGTAATAATATATGGCACATATAATCATAATAATGGTAATAACACTAATAAAAACAGTAGAAACAAAATGTGGGCATACCTGTCGATAGCTGGTCAGCATATTTTGGGTATTCCAAGAGAAGTTCGCAGCAAATTTTATCCATGAGCGACCTTTTTAAGTTCCTACTCTTATAGTTCCCCAAGCTGGTGTTCAATAGAATCTCATTCATGGTGCCAGTCCTGCTGAATGTTTATGTTTTCGTTCGATGGTCAGGCGAGGAACCCTTTAGAAATACATTCATTGGTCTGCTGTCCTCCAGGGCGTTTCTTTTTCCCTCATCCTCTGGCAATCATTTAAGAAAAGGACATTACCACGAGGCCGGCAGCTCCAGCTCAGAAACCTGCATAAAGAGAGAAAAGCTAAATATTGAGCTATATTGAGAGTATTTATTCAAAACAGGAGTTGGGATTTGGAAAATCACACACACACACACCCGCACGCACACGCACACACACACACATATATATATATATACATATATATATATATATATATATGTATGTATATATATATATATACATATATATATATATATATATATGTATGTATATATATGTGTGTGTGTGTGTGTGTATATCTTCACATATTACATGCAGCCTCGTGGTTCTTTAACTTAACTTTATACCTTCTTTTTCTATTTTTAACAATTTCCTATTTCATCTTACCCTCTTACTGAATCTTTTGCTGTTCTTATGCTAGCCTATCTTGCTTTTTCTTTTTCAATCTTTCAATAGGGTTTTCCTTTATCAAATTATTCATTGTAATCATTATAATGGAATATCACGGAAGATCCCACTGAGATAACCCACAGGGTCAGATTCTCCCAAGACCATCATCATTAGTGGGAATTTAACTTCAGAGGCTGGGTTTACTTTACAGATGCCCACTGACCTTCATAGGCCACCCCTGTTGGTAGGTGAGGCCATCTGGTGACTTAGGACGTCAGTTATGCTACACGGTAATCTGTAATTATTTATTTATCATAAATTACTTCCTCTGCAACATCACGTGCAGAATGTCATCACA
>NW_028234413.1:23873134-23875634 GCF_977035675.1 Penaeus japonicus | reverse complement strand
GAAATATTTTTCTACGGTATTTTTTTTTCTTTTGTTACAGGCGCTTGGTTATCCGTGTTTTAGAGTGATGATAAATATGAATGCGGTGGAGAAGGGAGGAAAGGGTGAAGGTTATCACGACGATAAGGTGAATACGGGTGACGATAGGAAAACTACAGAGGCAGTTAGCACAATAATGGTATGGATGATGAACAGCAAAATAAATCATAGCAATAGCAAGAATACTAATAATTGCAGTTACAATAGCCATAATGGGGATGAAGATGAAATCAAAACATTGTTTGTGATGATGGTTGAGTAATGATGCAAATTATTAATAATCATCATCAGCCATACTGGGAGATGGAAGTATTATTATTAATCTGATAATAATAGAAATAGCAATCAGGATGACAATAATCTATAATGTCTATGATCAGGTTGATCACAACATTAATACCAGTTATAAGATAATATAATGGCGATGTGATTAATGATAATAATGTGAATGATAATAATGAGAATGAGAATGATGATAATGTTAGTGTTGATAAAATAATTCACCAGAAATATTGATGATAACATGATGACGATGATGATTTCAGTAACAATCATTCTGTGACAATATTGATAATGATAATAATGATCAGTGGGATAGATATTATCATTATTGTTATCAGAATTATCATTATTATCATTCTATATTAGAAGCCCGGCGTAGCATCTGCTCCGCAAATCTGGCTCATCCATATCTTTGTTACTCTTCATATAAACAAATTAAAATTTGAGAATCCACAGCAAATGCAATTATGACACATGTATACCCATTAATTGATTTACACAAGACTGATGGCTTGTACCTTTACACATAATAGCAACACAATAGTTTCCAAACAGTACTCTCGGGGCAAGAGAAATGCAAATCCATAGCCCCACGATCTTGAACCAACTCATTCACAATGTTAGAAGGATTTCTAATTCTATTACTTCCAATACAAAACTAAAATAACATCTAATTATCAATATTTTCAAGCATTCAAAAATAATTTCAGGCAATATATTTTATTTTTTACGATATGTTGTTATCAAATTCTTTAACATATGTGAAATATATTTGCTATGCTTATCTAATTCTATTCCTCAGAGAAATTTGAATTTCATATAGAAATGATAACTATTGTCAGTAACGGAGTATGATATTTTGAAATCATGTTAGATTAGAATGATTAAAGAGTGAATCTAAGATTAAATTCCTTGGTACCAGGAAGGACGATAGACAAAACTGGAGACATCGCGTCCTGTACATTGGACATGAAGTCAGTGAGCAGTTTGGAAGTATGTCCCACGTAAGAGACACTCTCACTATCAGTGCACGACAACATAATTGTAATACTCCAAGAACGAAATATTCGCGCCATAACTGGGCACGCCATTTTCATGTGTATTAATGTACATAGAAAAAAAAGTTCATCAAGAGTTCATCAAATACACACATACATTTAGCAATCGTCAGTATTATAGTGTAAAGATCTGGAGTAACCCTTCCTCAATCCTCAACCCTTCCACAATCTGTTCTTCTTTCATCAACAAGTATAATCGTAGGTATATCTTATTAGATCTTATTTCTGTAAATCTGCAATATGCTCTACTCGAAATAGTAATGCTCTGTTGAAGTACATTTTGCCTAACTCTGAATATCAAATCATATCAAGTGTTTTTATTAAAAAAAAAAAAAAATAGTTTTTAAGATCTCATTTTACACATTTCTTTGCTGTTTAGGTTCTTTCTTGCTATAAGTATAAGTATATCATTAGATAATATTTTTTAAATTGGGTGCAATTGTTTTTCCCATATTTTCTCACTATACATTTGATGCTCCTGTTCCTTCACTTCCTTGTCTGTTTCCATCTTCTTTTTTACCTCCTCTACTTCTCCATCTTCCTTTACCCCTCCCCCTACTTCTCCATCTCCCTTTTCACCTTCCCCTGCCTCTCTGTCACCCTTTCCACTTCCCCTCCCTTTCCGCCTCCCACCTGCTTTCCCTCCCACTCTCCCTAGACGCCCGCGAACCCCACGGCTGCCTTGAATCCCCTAGTGGAAGGTTTAGTTATCCGTAGTTAGGCACAGGAAATGGGTGAGAAACAGTAATTACCGGCAACAGTGCCTCCGGGGGCCCGATGGTGTCGGCGGCACTCGAGTGCCTCAGAGGAGCCTCGTATAGGTTTGCACGGGCAGAGAGAAGGGAGAGAAGGAATAAGGCCTGGTGAGGGAAAAGGAGACAGGAGATGGACGGAGATGCAGATGCAGTAGCAAGTGACAGCGAGTTTATTGGTTAAGATTCAGCCGAAAATATCATTAGTAGGAAGCTGTAATGCAAAGTTGCATGATTGGTCACCGCCTACGAGAGGGAGCCTGTGACCTGGGCACGGCAAAGCAAGTCAGAAAGCCCCGAAATGCCTGGAGGGACAAGTGAAGATATCACAGGATGGAGAGAACAGAGAGGTGAGGAGAAAGCAAATGA
>NW_028234413.1:23840634-23843134 GCF_977035675.1 Penaeus japonicus | reverse complement strand
TTAATTGCGTATCCCAAATTCGTCATTTGATTTCGTGTGATTATTCGTCTTATGAATTTAGATATGATCTTCTTTTTTTTTCTTTTTTTTTTTTTGCTATGATTTATACTACTTTGTGTTGTATAAAGGTTATTCACTTTGCGTTGGCATTTGTTATTTTTAACATTTCATATTAGAAATGTAATGTCCATTTCTTTTATTTTTATGTCAAAGCATATTTTCGTATCAATAATCAAATGTGCCTTGCAAGTGACCATGTCCGGACGTGACCTAACCTGACCCTCCTTAAGGTCGTTTCGGATTCCTTCCCGAGAGTGCAAATTTGCAAGAATGTGTTGATCTTACATGTAACCCCACCCTACACTATCCGAGTAAATTCAAAAGAAATTCGTTTATGATAATTAAGATTTATGTATATGTTAACTGTGTGATTTTCTCTACAATGTCATTTATTTCATCGTCTTGTAAATACGTTTGTACGGTGCTATTTTAACTTACTTATTTCCTAATACGTGACCATATACGAATAAACATTTCTACAACCTTACATCTTTTGTCATTTGAGAATGATAAAACATTCCCAAACCGTGACCTGACTCGTGATCCGACAAATGGATGCGACATGGTATATCGTCTGCGTGTATTCTATATTCTTTTCACATTTAGACAATTCGATATCTTTGATAATTTTGTTTATGTATATCACTCAGTGTAGTTAATTAATTTCATTTCGTATTGCCATTGTTTCATATCACAATATTTTCATGTTTCATCACATAATGTTACGATTTAGGCCTCTCATTTTAGCTAGAAATGCTGACAGATACATGTTCTATTTGATAGTTTTTTCCGAATTTATTGTCTTGTCATATTTTATAGCTTTCCAGATTATGTTTGTCTTTATCCCACCACTGTACCTCACTTCCCGGGCCTTCATTGCACCCTAATTCCCCGTAAATATGGTACCAGAATTAGATAAGTTATTATTTGCACCCCACACGCCCGCGCTGTGATCATGACAACCTGACGGCATAATTATTTCTCTCAGAAAGAACTTACCACTTATCAGGCGTTTCAGGTGTGCTGACGCCGCCTTTTTTTCTTAGCTATGCACTTATTCATGGTATTTCTTTCAGTCTGCCCCGATCTTGGCTATCATGCCGCATCTATACTTCCAGAAGGACGAGTTTGGCTACGCAATTGAAACATCTAAGCATAGCCTAGTAATTCTTCATATTTATCATTGATCTCAAACTAATAAAGCACTTCCCCGCAGGACGAGACAAATTGCGCTTAATCTCCCCGACCACAAACATGGTCTATCAAATAATTATTCATCAAGGCAAATCACTAATTCTTCAACGGAACGACCGCCAGGTCACTGTCATAATAAAATAATTTTCTGCACTTATTCATAACTTTTTTCCAGTTTCACCCGATCTTTCTAATTTCGCGCCTTCTAATCATTTGAAGGACTGGATTTGGTTGATAATTGGATTATTTCTTCCATAAACATATTCATTACATTTGTTTCCCCGGTTTGCCCAAAATCTTGACTGAACTCGCCTATTCAAAGGATGGCAATTTGGTTATATGTTTTGCATACATCATAGATGTTCATAATTTTTCCTTCCAATTTGGAACTGGTCTTGCCTCACCTCCCGAAGGACTAGATTCAGTTGTATGCATACATACATATATGTTATGTACATCTAGTTGTTATTCATAACTATTTATCATCTGTTGTCTTACAACATTATCTGTACTGCTTCTGCTCCTATGCCCTATACCCTATTCCCTCTTGCACTATCTTAAGCACTAGTTACGTTTATGAACTTTTTCAGATACGATAGTGATGGATTCAGTAAGGCATGCCAACTAGATGTGTCAATCCTGTAACCAGCGCAGCTTATCTCAAAGTCTGTCATGACTGCACAACTGCGTGATCCTGTGCACTAATGGAGACGTTGCCACGGCATTTCCTGACCTGTTTGTATATCTCCATGAGCTCCATTGATCAAAGATCTCCTACTTGCTAATTATCGCTGATTTTCGCATTCTCACTTATCTATGATTATTTTTCGTATCAAATCAGGACAATTTGGGTAGCGTAGCAGAGCAATATCATAGGGCACTGACTCACCACATGCGAGCACCTCTTATGACCTGAACTAGAAACGACCGCCTTGCCGAATGAGCCCTTCTATCCAACTTCGAAATTCCATTCTCACAGAACAAGTACGACGCCAAGTAGCACCAGGCAAACCTTTCAGCCTTAAGAGATTCTGAGTGCCCGTTGGAAGTCGCCCGGAAGGCAGGGTTTCGAACTTTGACCACTACCTCTTAGGTTAATCATAGTCAAATCATGCCCTTGACCAATGAGCGAGGTCAACCTGAGCCTTCGAAAATGACCTTTTTTACACTAAATGGTATTTTGCCTTGAACCACATTGCCCTGTTAGGATTTTCATTAGAGTCAATCAGATTATGGTAGACTTTTC
>NW_028234413.1:23790634-23793134 GCF_977035675.1 Penaeus japonicus | reverse complement strand
AGTGAGAGGAGAGGAAGGAACTAACAAACAAATCAGACATGCAGAATTGCTTAAGGGCTGTCTTCAAGCGGAGACTAGTTTTTAAGGGGCACGCTTGTAAACTTTTTATGGTCGCCCAAACTTTTTAATGCGCTTCATCCTATTGTTGTCGAAATGCTCTCAATGTGGTTTAATAGTCGGAGTCGTGATCAAGACCAAGAAGTGGTAGAGCAACGGGGGTAGGGGGGGGGGGGTTAAGAGGAAAAGAGAAAATGAGGCGAAGGAAAAGGAGAGAGACAGAGGAAAGAAATGGCAACAACAAAAATCGAGGAAAAGGCTTGCGTCCCTTTTAGAGAAAAGAAGGAAAAATTATTTTGAGAAAAAATGTAGAAGTAAAGATGGAGTAAAGGGGAAATATCACATATTGGTGGCCATAAGTGTTGAGGCATTAAAAAAGAAATGTCTTTCTGGAAGCCCTACAAGCGTTTTTCTTTTCTTTCTTTTTTCTATAAAAACGTATATTCATGTGATGTCAGAGATTTCCCCTTTGGACTTTCGAGAGTAGGTGTATTGACACGGTTTATGACGCCATTGATGATGACATCGCAAAGCCCATGCTTAGCTGTGACGCCACTAGCTGCCAGGTTACCCGCAATAATTGCAATTACTTCATATTGCATTGATACTATCTTCCAGTAATCTGTCTTTACATAAAATACATAACTTTGAGTAGCAAAATATACTTTCAAGCACGTCCGTGGTTAAGCTCAAGTAGGAGCGTCTACTTAATTGATATACAGCATTTCTACCGTAGTGGGTATTGGTTTATACATATATCTTATTTATAGAGCAAGGAAATGTAAGTTCATAATGTATTCCAGCGATGGTGATGTTGAAAACCACCATTTTCCATAGGGCTCCTTATACAAATGGCTCATTATGCCACTAAATAAAGGGCAATGCATGGAGAATCAAGCAACTATCATATTAATATTTTTTTGCATAAACTCTAATAGCTGGTATTGATTTCGTCGTCGTCATATTTCAAGTGAACCATTTCTTATTTTTGTCTTTTCATAATTTATGGGCATCGATTTCTAATGGAGATCTAAACACAATTTTGAGAGCAAAGTAGAATTTTTCTTTACATTTTTTTCCTTTTAAGTGAAAAGCAGGGTGTCTTTCTGCGCTTACTCAGGTTTTAGCTTTTTTTTTTTACTTATTTTCAAGATAGATATAGAGTCTGCTCAGTCGGTTTTATCTTTTTACGTATAAAGATTGCAGTGATCTCATTTTAATATTAAAAAAGAACGTCAAACACACACACAATATATATATATATATATATATATATATATATATATATATATATATATATATATATATATATATATATATATATATATATGTCTGTGTGTGTGTGTGTGTGTGTGTGTGTGTGTGTGTGTGTGTATTTATATATAATATATACATATATATGAATATATATATATATATATATATATATATATATATATACATATGTTTATATCTATGTATGTATATATATACATATATCTGTATATACATATATGCTATAGAGAGAGAGAGAGAGAGAGAGAGATGGATACACACACACATATATATATATTTATTTATGTATATATGTATATATATATGCATATTCACACACACACACACATATATATATATATATATATATATATATATATATATATATATATATGCATATCCATATATATACATATATATATATATATATATATATATATATATATATATATATATATATATATCATCGTCAGCCTGTACCATTCCACTGCAGGACGTAGGCCTCTCTCAATCTTTTCCAGTCATTCCGGTCTTGTGTCCTCTGATTCTTATTTACTCCTGCGAAATTCGCTATTTCATCAGGCCATCTTGTCATTGGTCTCTTTGTGTCGTGTAGTTCCCATTCTGTTGCTTTCTTTGTCCATCTATTGTCCAGTCTCATATATATATGTCCTGCCCACTACCACTTTTTCTTCTTAATTAATGCTCTTAAGTATATCATCTACTTTTGTTTGTTGCCTGATCCATGTAGCTCTTTTCCTAGGAGTCTCTTAAGCTAACTCCTAGCATAAAACCTCTCTATTCCTCTTTAAGCACTTACTAATTTCCTCGTAAGTACTTTGGTCGTAGTCCCATCTGTTATGACGGGGAGGACACATTGGTTAAAACTTTTCTGTTTAGATATAACGGCAAACGACCTCGTAATATATTACTTTGTGTATCGAAGGCACTCCAACCTAGCCTGATTCGCCGTTTCATCTCGCCTTCGCCAGGTGAGTTGCCCGAGGTAATTCGTTCCCTGCTTCTAGTACCTCGCCCTATATTTGTGTTTGCTCAACTGTCGTTCGACTGTTGAACGTGACCTAAGTCTTTTTCATGTTCATTTTAGGGCCAATCTTCAGACTTTCCCTATTCAAATCGCTTGATAATTGTTGTAATTCGCCGAAAAGAACAATTTAATCTGCAAATC
>NW_028234413.1:23780634-23785634 GCF_977035675.1 Penaeus japonicus | reverse complement strand
TATGTACACATTAAATCTATATATATGATATATTAAAGATACGTATATGTTAGAATTTATACACAAAATAAGGAAGATCTATCCATAAGCACACGATCCCTTTCATTCCGATAATTTTAATTGCGCGTAAACTGAATTACCAACCGCGCGTTCGTGAAATGGTTGTCAATTCTTCAACAAGGAAAAAGCACAACTGATTCATACCAAAATTGAACTATCTTTTCTTAGTGTTACGTGCGACTCTAGTGTCTCTTATGGATTTCTAGTGGACAGTGTCATTCATCCGAAACATAATAACTCTGGAACAGTTGGTAACCCTGAAGCAATCGTCACAGAAGTGCCATGCTTTTAGTTCTAGAATATCACTTTAGAGACATGAACACGACATTGACACAACATGGACATAATATAGTCTAGGAGTGGCCAAACCTCCAGAAAGTGTTTGACAAATATAAGAAAACCATAAAGGTCTGATGGAGTGTGGTAATATTAAGACATTGATGTAGAATGCAACACGTTCCCTATTTCGTATTGTAAAATTATAAAGACATAACTTGGCTCCAGGAAACTAGGGATATAAAAGGTGACTTAATGATTTTAGAGCGTGTAGAAATTACGGCATTACAACAACGTGAAGTATATAATGCCAATTTATATATATATATATATCTGGGTGAAGTTTAGATTTTAGACTTCCACCACATTCTTACTGGACTCTGACAATAACTGACTTTAATGCTATACATTATAATGGTATTAGATTTTACCAATTTCTCAAAGATAGGCCTCATGCATGCTTGCTGGAGAGTGAAAAGGCGACATACATCAAGGATGGACGAGTTGATCACACCTGTTTGCTTGGCGGTCAGGGGATTCAAGGAGAATGTGAAGCAGGAAGTGAACTACTCAGTGCTTATTTCGTATGATACATAAAAAATCAACTTAAATTCCAAATAATGGGTTTCCTTTAGATGCAAATAACAGGAATCTGTTTATTTATAATATGGAGCACTAGTACAACTATTACACACCCGTAAGTTTAGATAGATCCAGCGAGGATTTTCTAAGTGCGATAGAAAGTTGTTTACCTACAAAGGTTAGGTCACAAAGTAAGGAAAATAAACACGGGGCAAGGAAAAATAAATACTATAGGGATAAGACATTTAAAGGGTAAACAGAGAAGTTAAGGATAACACACAGGGAGTGGCCTAAAAGAGGCAGGCGGGAAGTAGAGGAAGATATACTCATTAACATAGCAAAGATGTGTGGAGAGAAAAGAAAGGAAGAGTATCGGTTACAGTTTCCGCAAAATATAGAGGAAAGTAAAATTCTCAAGAAATATCGTACGTTAACAAGGTGAGGGGCAAGACAAATAAGCTCATCTGTCACCCACACCTAGAGAAAAAGATAAGCATGCATATCAAGGAATGGGCAAAATCATCTTCTTTGGTTTCACCACCTTTATTTGCATGGGAAACCGAAAGAAACGGACAAATATTACCATCTTTAAACATTACTGTAGTATCTTGTCAGAGTAGAACTACACATGAATTCCCAAGTGTAATTAAAAGAGTGAAAAACACTTCAGGAGAAAATGGAGTAATATATGACCTAAATTTACTAGTAAGCATGGAGAATAGCCCTTTATTAGACCTCTTCAATAGGAACTATTCGAAGGATAGGTTGCAGAAAGCCTGGAATATAGTCATTATGATACCAATTCAAAAGTCACCTGGGTGTTACAGACCTGTATCTCTAACTTCATATATATATGTGTGTGTGTGTGTGTGTGTGTGTGTGTGTGTGTGTGTGTGTGTGTGTATGTGTATGTGTGTGTGTGTGTATGTATATCCAAATGGTTGACTTCCATCAATAAACTAAAGTTCACTCGTTGACCACATCTTCACCGTAACATTTAAGTTGTTGTTTGCTGTCACGGGGCACATGCATTTTATCTCACATTGTTAGGCAAAGTGATTAATAATTACGTTCAGGTGTTGATTCGAGCCTTCACCTTATGATAAACAGGATGCGCAGCGGCTCCACGTTCCGTGATAAGCCATTCATTCTATTCCCCCTGTTTACATGGTGAGCCCATGTCCGGGACTAACCTGAATGAATTGAAATTGGTATTCACCTACTATATTTAGCTTTCTTTCCGTTCGTCCCACTCTCGCCCACCATCGATTTTTAAATAAATATGTCAATCCTTCCGTCTGTCTATTTACCTGTCTCTCTCTCCAGCTGTCTATACGTCTATGTTGTCTAACTATCTCTAATTCTCTTTATATCTATCTTTTCCTCACTGCTAGCCAACATGTCTGTTTAATTGTCTGTATTTTTCTCTCTTTTCAGTTGCCCATTTCTCTCTCTCTCTCTCACTCACTCACTCACTCACTCACTCACTCACTCAGTCACTCACTCACTCACTCACTCACTCACTCACTCTCCCACTCACTCACTCACTCACTCACTCACTCACTCACTCTCTCATTCACTCACTCTCCCACTCACTCACTCACTCACTCACTCTCACTCACTCACTTTCTCTCTCTCTCTCTCTCTCTCTCTCTCTCTCTCTCTCTCTCTCTCTCTCTCTCTCTCTCTCTCACGTCTTGTTTTGAAGTCTTCTCTCAAGCTTGCACGGATGCAGGGTGTTTTGAGGTTCCTCGTTTGATGGTTCATGGGCTCTCGCTGCCAGTTGTTTTTTTCTGTGCAGATGTAATTCCGGACTGCTGGTCGCCTAAAGTGGATTCATAAGAGTGCGCGCGTGCGCGTGTGTGCGTGCATGCATGCGTGTGTGTGTCAGTGACAGATCTACAGTGTGGGGCAGCTGGGTGGGGGCAACTGCATTCCTCGTCACTGTGTTAACAAGCCGTTCAAATCACCAAAACGAGTGCTAGATTAATATAATTATAAGAGTTATCCATGGCATTGTTACATGATAAATGTAGTTTTTCCCCATCCTCCGTCTCAGAATATATTGCTCTTCCTCACTCATATACATTTTCCAGATCCACCAATGGTGTTTGTGTGTGTTTGTGCTCTTATCACTTATCATCCGCTTATTTTGTATCTGCGTGGCGCTGCGATAGCTATAATCCTCGTGACTTAATGGCCACATCCAACACAGTTTCATAACTTGTTAATTTCCTTTTGCAAGCCGCCTCTCCTGCCCCGCTTAGTTTTGAGAGCAGGATGGCAAAGACACATAGCAAACGTTTTGGTCGGTCTATAAGACATTTCTGCTGCACTTACGAAACCAGCGTTTTCGGAGAAATAAAGAGGTAAAGAATATAAGTAAACTATTATCTAGAGAGAGAGAAAAAAACATTAAGAAAATTATAGATAAAAAATAGGTAAGACGATATTATCAGATGAGTATTAAACATGTTAATATAGAAAGAATTGGCGAGGAAGGAATTAAATCATATTGTAAAGGGTTGAGGTGGAGGTTTCATGCTCGTTATTGTCGGTGGTGGTTATGGTTGTCACGGTTTTGCATGTATCCCTTTGTTTACCACACCCGAACCGTGAACCCGAATCGGTTCATGACTCATCACTTAGTCGAGGTGGATATCCATTCCTAGGTCATCGGTCACTTGGCTCTGGTCTTCGCTTCACTTAGCTTCAAGTAAGTGTTTTGGGTTCATTTGATTTATTTAGATGTAAGTGAACATGAAAAAATAAAACATTTTACTGTTAAAGTACGATAAGTGAAATCTGTGTAGCGGACGATACGATACATGAGAAATTTGATGATGTTTCTAACATTAAGAAATGTTAGTTATGTAAATCTGGTCAACCTCCATTTTCACGCCTCCGAGGCTACAAGATGCTCTAGGCTTTAGAGGTCACCCGCTTCCGAGCCTGAGCCTGACCCTTCTTGTCCAAGGTTACCCAAGTGTGCTTCTCAGATCGGGGAACAAACTGCCCGGGTACAGTCAAGATTGTGTGTGTGTTTTTTATAGTATTTGTATAGTATATGGTTGAATATATTTAAAAGAAATGTATACTGTTTTTTGTTTATTCTTCAGGATCATAATAATGATAATAATAATAACAATAACAAAAGAACCAACAGGGGATTAAGAAATTTATAAAACTCCAACCCTGAACCGTACATACATCTACATACAAACCACAGTCTTGTATATATATTACAAACACACCCACGCGCACGCGCGCAGTTATATATGTGTGTTGTTTTTTTTACCGATGAAACCGTTGAGTAAGGAGCATGTAGTTGTTGTTTTCTACCACATATCATCGGGCACTGGTGGCATTTGCGCGACACACCAAACAGGCCTTATTTCAGAATGAGGGAGCTGCACATGGCATATAGAGGTCTTTCGCGCTTTTTTTGCCTGTGTTAGTCACTTTTTGTGTCTTGATATATTATGAGAAATATATGTCGTCTGACAGGCTTTCTCGATACTGTAATAAACTATTTTTTGGTATAGCTCCATGTTAGCTCATTATATTCTTTGCTCTCAAAAAAATATATTCTTTTTCTTAACTTTTAGTTTACAGAATACTGTATGGAATTAATATTCATCCCAACAATAAAAACAAAACATAAATAGAGATGGAGAAGAGGAAAGCGACCTGTTAAGATAAGAATAAGCCAGATTTGTGGAGCAGATGCTTCGCCGTCTTATTTGCACTATGGCGAGTCCGCCTGACTCGTGAGAGTATGCCAACACATTGAGCTTGTCCCTTACTCACCGTGGTGTCCAACCACAGCAGTGTTCGTCAGGCGACAACAGAAATTCATGACCACGGGGATGTGAGGCTGGCGCGCTACCACTGTGCTATCCTGACTGCGATTACAACAGCACAAAACAGCCATACTGCACACTGCAGACGCTGGTCATGGTCTTCTCATTCTGTCTGCACATCCTGCAAAGGTCGGCATCTTGCTGCGTGCCATCGCTTTCTAATGCTAATGTTAGGTAGAGACCGTGGATGGGCTCCCTCCAAGGCTTTCATTCCTCATA
>NW_028234413.1:23760634-23765634 GCF_977035675.1 Penaeus japonicus | reverse complement strand
ATGTGCAAATATACATGCACTCTGCGCTGAATCCGATTATGCAGTCGGTAACTCTCCATAGTATCAAGTTCTTGGGTCTATTTTTGATCCAAGACCTATGTAAACACTTCACATCAAAATGAAATTAAAGGCAGCGGAACCTTGGATTTATATCTTGATTTCTTTTGCAACAGGCCTTGACGTTGGATCATGGGGTGCAGTTACCAGCATCATGTGTACAATCAACGTATGCAACATTAGAACTGACTGCGTTACTCACACATTCTGGCTATGCAGACACCGATGATCCTACCCATCAGATTGTCCCAGAGACAAAATTGTGGGTGATGTAGGCCTATGGGACGGCCACGAAAGTCGCGGGTAAATTGATCACATCTGCCATAAAGAAGTCAAAGCGGCTCTCCAGGAGGGTCGATCGGGGTGGAAACTGATTGATTATTTTTGCTGTTGCATTATAGTTGTTCTCAATGATAGCATTACTAGTGACGTTTCTTAACATTATGATTAGTAGAGATCATGATACTGTATTATTATTGCTGTCAAGGATAATGTTCTTATTATGTTTTGATGATGATATTGTGTCATCATTACTGACATTTTTAGAATTATCACTATGCTTAGTAGCAATGACGATTCTACTTTTTATTGAACTGAATGAGGATGGTGTTATTGTTTTCATTACATTTTTATGGGGGGGGGGGGGTTCTGATTCCGTTCATTATCATTATTGCCAATATCATCTTCCTCTAAACCATTATTACATTCCGTTACTATCATTATTATTATCCTCAACATCACCATTATCATCATCATCATTATCGTTACAACTATTAGTAGTAGTAGTAGTTCATTGTTGTTATTACCATGATTATTGTCCTTACCATTAGCACCCTCGTCGTCATCATAGTCATTATCAGAGTTATCATTATCGTTATCATTGTCAGTTATAGTTGTTTAACTATGCGAATCCTTATTGTCATGATCCACATCAATGATTTTTACATTATTGCATTACCATCACACATTCCTGTACCAATTATCGCTCAATTTGATATGCATAATCAATGGTAATTTATTTTGTTTTCATCAATACCATTACTACCAATACCACTATGACTGGTAGTACTATCTTGATGTGTAAATATTACGGAATGTCAGGATGAATAATATGATGTACCCAAACCCACTATGCAATTTCATTAAAAAGAAGAAAAAAGCAGCAAGGCGTTTCTCCGGGGTGATTCTGACATAGCTTTGCATTCCACTTGCCCCTCAAAGTTGGCCTGTCTGCCTCCTAAAGTTGCTCCAATAATTCCCTTCACCTTACACCAAGCTATCTCTGCTTTCTCCCACTCCCTTCTCGCTTATTCCCCTCCCTTTTTCTTTCAGCTTTAAAGACGATGATTAATGGCGAGAAAACCAAGACACAGGATGAAACATTTCCATTTCTGATTCAGCCAGCGTGCTCTAAACACCCTGCTCGTTAGCCAAGTTGCAAAAAAAGACGAGCCCCATGGAGCCGCTCCGAAGATTCTCTCTCTCTCTCTCTCTCTCTCTCTCTCTCTCTCTCTCTCTCTCTCTCTCTCTCTCTCTCTCTCTCTCTCTCTCTCTCTCTCTCTCTCTCTCTCTATCTCTCTCTCTCTGTCTAGCTGTCTATATAACTCTCTCTATCTATATATCTATATATACATATATATGTACTATATATATCATATATAGTATATATATATATATATATATATATATATATATATATATACATGTATGAATGTATATATATATATACATATATATTATATATATATATATATATATATATATATATATATAATATATATATATATATATATATATATGTATACATGTATATATATATATATATATATATATATATATATATATATATATATATATATTTATATCTATATATATATGTATATATATGTATATTGCATATATATGTATATATTATGTATATATATATATTATATATATATATATATATATATATATATATATATATATATATATGCATGTTTATATATATACATATATATGTATATATATATATATATATATAAATATATATATATATATTATATATATATATATATATGTATATATATATATATATATATATATATATATATATATATATATATATATATATATACATATATTATGTATATCTATACTATTATTTTTTCATTCTTTTTTTCTTAATTATAATTGTTATCATAATATATGTTATAATCATTTCTACTATTTTTATTATTTCTATCGTCATGATCACTATTATCATTATCATATATAGATATAGATAAATAATATATATATACAATTATATGTATGTATATATATATATATATATATATATATATATATATATGTATACATATTATATATATATAATATATATATATATATATATATATCTACATATATATGTATATATATATATATATATATATGTATATATATATATATATATATATATATATATATATATATATGTATGTATGTATATACGTACGGACCATATTCACACACTAACCTAAATAAGAGAGAAAAAAACTATTATAGGAAGCCTCTGTGCATGGTATTCATAGATTACGAAAATGCATTCGACTCGGTACAGATAGCATCAGTACTAGATGCAATTCGTGAACAAGGAGTAGAGGAAATATATTTTAGATTATAAGTGGATTTATATAGAAATGGTACATCGACAATCAAAATACACGCAGAAACCAATAGAATACCAATAAAAAAAGGGTGTTAGGCATTGATGGGGGTGGTTTTTGGTTGGTTGTTTTTTTTGGTGCGACACCATCTCACTGAAGCTGTTTACAGCTTTCTTGGAGAAAGTATTCAGGAAGTTAGATTGGAAAGAGAAAGGTATTAAAAAAGGGGAGGAAAACTTTATCAATCCAAGATTTGCAGATGACATTGTTCTTTTCGGCGAGTCAGCAAATGAATTACTACGATTACTAAGTGATTTGAATATGGAAAGTCTGAAGATTGGCCCTAAATGAACATGAAAAAGACTGAAGTCATGTTCAACAGTCGAACCCCAGTTGAGCAAAAACAAATACAGGGCGAGGTACTAGAAGCAGTAAACGAGTATGTACACCTAGGACAACTCATCCAGACGAGTACATCCTGCGAAGCCGAGTTAAAACGGCGAATTACGCTAGGTTGGAGTGCCTTCGGTACAAAAAGTTATTTTATTACGAGGTTGTCTGACACTAAGAGCAATGTGTCCTCCCTGTCATAACATATGGGAAAGAAACATGGACTACGACCAAAGTACTTGAGAAGAAATTAATAAGTGCTCAAAGAAAAAAAATAAGGTTGATACTAGGGATTAGCTTAAGACATAGGAAAATAGCTACATGGATCAGGCAACAAACAAAAGTGGAGGATATACTTAAAGGCTTTAAAAAGAAAAAGTGGCAGTGGGCAGGACATGTATATCGGAGACAGGACAACAGGTGGACAAAGAAAACAACAGAATGGGAATTACACGACACATAAAGACCAAGGGTAAGACCAATGACAAGATGGCGGGAATGAAGTGAAATACGAATTTCGCAGGAATATTTAAAATTGGAATTAGAGGACACAAGGCCGGAATGATTGGAAAACATTGAGAGTCCTAAATCCTGAAGGATACAGGCTGACGATCGACGGATGATAACAGGATATGATAGATAGATAGTTTTATTAATTTATACATATATATATATAATATATATAATATAGTATATATATATGCATATATATATATATATATATATATATATATATATGCATATTATTAATTATATTATATATATTATAGATATTTCAGTACTTATAGATTGATTGTTCATATATGTATATATATATATATATAATAGGTATATATTACTTTTTATATATATATTTATGATAATATATATATATATATATATATTTATAAATATACAGTATTATATATGTATGTATATATGTATATATATGAATATATGAATATATATATATACATATATATATATGAATATATATATATATATGTATAGATTTATATATATGTATATATATATATATTTATATATATATATATATATATATATATATATATTTATATATACGTATAGATTTTTATAAATATATATATATATATGTATAGATTTTTTTTTTTTTTTTTTTTACTGGGATACAGGGGATTTTTTTTTTTTTGGGGGGGGGGTTTGTGTATGCTGTGCCCTGCATCTAACAATGCCCCACAGTGGTCGGAATTGCAAGTTTAAGATATGAAATTTGTATTGTGGTATTTGAATGATCATAATATATCGCTTCTATCAGACTAAGGATTAAGCTATAGATAACTTTCATCCTCGATTAATTCAATATCAAAATATAATGCCAAATTTCATATTGCCCATTGCTTTTTTTCATTCTCCATGTAACATCTATGTAGCTATCCAGGTGGCCACACAAGTTATGTATAAATGATAAAACTGCTACAGATTTATTGCATGATTTATAGTATTTGCATTCCTTGCGTAAATTAAGTTTTTAAAACGATAATCAAAGAAATTTACCATACTGTCAAGGCCAATGTATGTGATATTAAACGATATGTCCAATAGGACCATAGGCTGCTGCTCAAGTCTGCTCCTTCCACCTCAGACTGTATATTTCAGAGGAAAGTTTACAAAATGTGCAAATATACATGCAGACTGCGCTGAATCCGATTATGCAGTCGGTAACTCTCCATAGTATCAAGTTCTTGGGTCTTTTTTTGATCCAAGACCTATGTAAACACTTCACATCAAAATGAAATTAAAGGCAGCGGAACCTTGGAGTTATATCTTGATTTCTTTTGCAACAGGCCTTGACGTTGGATCATGGGGTGCAGTTACCAGCATCAATACTACATTCATGTGTGTTTTTGTATTGTTTTTTTATGTTTTTTTCTGTTTTAATTTATTTCCTTTTTTTTTTTTTTTTGT
>NW_028234413.1:23748134-23753134 GCF_977035675.1 Penaeus japonicus | reverse complement strand
CTCTCCATTGGGTTTCTTTACTGCATACATTTGGTTTTTCCCTATTACGAGCCTCTTTGTTGCCTTAAGGCTGGTGCCGGAAAGCAGACCTTCATTTATTTTTCGTATATTAAATTTGCGTACATCCTCTTTCTTCTTGTTAGTCAGCTCTGCTCATTCTATCTTGTCTCTGATTGATGTTATTCCCATGTCCCTACGCTGTTTCATAAACTTTTTTGTCTCTACCGAAAGATCACTGAACTTTTCTTTTTCGTCTTTACCCCCTATATCAAGTGCGGCTTCCTTTAATATCTAACTGAATTAGTCGTTCATTTGGTCTATGTCAAGATCTTCTTCGAGAGCTGAGTATCTGTTCCAGATGTTAATACTGAATTCCGTCGCCTTATTTCTTAATGTTAATCAGATTAACGAGAGGCTTCTGTATGAGCTTATTTCGTTCCCTTCTTAGCTGTAATTTTACTCTACTTCTGACCAGTCTATGGTCGCTACCGACATTTACTTTATTGATAACAGTTACGTCTTGTACAATATCGCGCCTATTGGTGATTATGATGTCAATTTCATTTTTAATTCCGGATGGTGATTTCTATGTCCATTTCCTCCCGGGTCTCTTTTCGAAGAATGTATTCATAATTTTAAGGGATCGAGCTTCAGCGAAATCTATTAGCCATTGCCCTCTCTCATATATGTATATATATATGTATATATATACATATATACATATATATGTACATATATATATATATATATATATATATATATATATATATATATATACACACATACACACACACAATCACACAAACATACATATACATATATATATATATATATATATATATATATATGTATATATATATATATATATATATATATATATATATGTATGTATATATATGTATGGAAAGATATATATATATGTATATATATGTATATATACATATATATATATATATATATATATATATATATATATATATATATATATGTATGTATGTATGTGTGTATGTGTCTTTGTGTGTGTGTGTATATATATATATATATATATATATATATATATATATATATATATATGTGTGTGTGTGTGTGTGTGTGTGTGTGTGTGTGTATTTTGTGTATCGTCAAGGTCTTAATTGTTCATGAACAGTTACGGATTTTATATGAAAGGAATTATAACATTACAAAACTTAAACCCCCATGTTATGTAACTTTCATGACTCCCTCTTGATAATCTCTCGCATTCGGACCAGCTGACCGCATCCCCAGAATTGGTCATTACCGATTGAGCCAATCACAGCCGAAACGGGCGGCACTTTGTCTCTTCGATAGGTAGATAGATAGTATCTAGTACCTTAGTGACTTAATTCATATACTGTGCATTGTCAGTGTTTCCTTAGTGTTCTCAACATAACTATAGCTCGGATCCAGTTAGCTGTGCGATAGGCTTAGCTTCCCCTTTTGCGTGTATATATTGTGCCCCCTTATTGTAAATAATGTTCTATATATATCTTGAGTTATAATATATTGTTATTATTCTTTAGCTACCGTGTTTCACATCACCCTTTATTTATTATGTGTGGATAATTAGAACAATCTCTGCTCGCCACATATTTTGGTGCCAGCGACGGGACCCATTTTACATAAACTGGTGTCAGAAGTGGGACATCATTCTATACCATCACATAAATTGGTGACAGCGCAAGATAAGAACCTCACGTCGTTATTTAATTATAAATAATGTCTTTAAATATAAATTTTCGTAGACCTATTGTTACAAATATTTCGGTTCTGTTTGGTTAATAACAAATTGATAGGACCTAGTTTCTATTTTTTGCACAATTTTGACATACGTGGCTCTTCGTTCTATTTTTTTTTCACTACGTGACATAGTGATATCTGGAGAAGTACTTAATCCATTTAGGTTAAAAATGTAGAATATTAGCCTAATTTTAAAAATTTAAGTCGTGAACCGCTCGCGTGTACTTAAATAATCCTTTTCTTCCCACCACATACGGTAACGGTCGGGACAATTATCGCCACGTTATTATTGCCTAAGTGTGTATTTTGTGATTGTGAACAACGTCAGCACTAAGAAGAACACGACAATCGCAAAGAAGCTACCACTTCTCTCCTTTTAGCAACTGAAGATAAGTCACTTTAAGGCTGCTAGATACATGTATCTCCTGTCCCCCCCCCTCCCCATTGCATTTTTTTTTTTTCTCCCTGTTTATTGTAAAATCCACCCCCGTAATTTTCCCCCACCCTCCCTCCCTCGCTTTCTCATCTATTCTCACTTTATTAATTAGTGATATTTTTTTCTATGTGTAGTTTCGTTAATTTCACTAAATAACTTTTCGATAACATTCGGTAAAGTAATAATTTTACATCATTATTTTATGTGTCTTCTGATGTGTACATTATTTGTTCTCTTTACTATACTACGAATATTCAACGATATTCTATTTTCTCTTACGTTGCTATTGTTAGCGTTTCAACGTTGTTGGTACTCCGGTAGAAATTCACATTATGGTGTGGCGTGAACCTTTCATACGAAACCGATAAAGTAACTATGTTCGTTTACTTGTTTTATCACATCATTTTATACTTTGTTTCTCTGCGGTATATTGTGTGAAATAACGATTACATTTTTCTACTTACAATGGATGATTTGTTTTTTTTCTGTGTGTTAGTTAAGTTAATAACTGTAAAACACATCATATTCTTATATCAATAATTTCTAATATATGTAATTTTCTTTTTTCGTCCCCATGCAAAATTTAACATGTCGAATTTCTTCGAACAAAAATATATTCGCTAATTTCTATCTCAAATTCGTCATTTGATATCGTGTGATTATTTTTCTTGTGAATTCACATATTTTCCTTTTCTTGAATATGATTTATGCTATGTATTCGTATAAATGTAATTCATTTTGCGTTAACATTTATAATATTTGCTCTTTTATTATGGGAAATGTAATATCATTTCTTTTATTTTTGCTTTAATATACATTACATTAAATGTATTTTGCATCTAACCAGGTGACCCGTCCGTATGGTCAATCTGAACATGAAACTTTTGACAATGTGTCACGGTCACTTCATGACTTCGTGTTATCTAGTTACTACATGTGACCTTACCCTATGTCATTCTTGCCCGTGTGAATTTGAAAGAACATCGTTTACGACAATTAAGATATATATATATCTTAATTATGATTTTTTCTACATTTTAATTTATTTTATTATCTGCATATACGTTTGTACTATATTTCTTAATGCATGACTTTATATATCAACGTCTTCTATATCATGACATCCTTTGTCATTTCAGAATCGTCCAACGGTCACTCTCTGACCTCACTCTAATTACTCGTCATTCGATAAATGGATTAACACTTTATACTGTCTGTGTGAGATTCTATAATTCTCAACATTAAACAATTGATATTTTTCATAAGTTTGTTTAATTTTATTACTTTGTGTACTCATTCATTACAATCTTTATGGCAATTATTTCATATCTTAACATGTTTCATCACTTCGTATTATGATTAATCATCCCATTTAGCTAGAAATGTTGACAGATGCATGTTTGTTTCTTAGCTTTATTCATTTTTCACTGTATAGTCATCCTTGACTATTTTTGCCTTTTTCATTGCATTATTGATTATTGTTACTTCCATATATCATTGTTTAATTACAAGTAACTTTAATCATCATATGATATGATTGTCATCATTTTTTATTTAAGCAATTGTCAACTTCGACAACATTAAGCAAATATGTTATCATCATAGGCCTCTCCGAGTTTCCGACCTTCAAAATATTTAATTGGTCAATCGGAACGCCAATATATCATTATGATATTACTGAACGCAACGCAACGTTCATCAGGACAGTCAGGAAAAGGTTTATTTATCATTTCATATTTTATAGCTTTTCACTTTGCCTTTATCCAGCCACTGTACCTCTTATCGGGCCTTCATTGCATGACGCCCATTGCATATGCATCTCACACCCTAATTCCGCGTTTGAAATTGAAATATCTTAGCATAGTCTAATAATTCGTAATATTTATCTTTGATCTCGAGCTAAGACAGCGTTTCCCCACGGGACGAGTTCAATTTGGCGCATAATCTAACCGACCACAAGCATGATCTATCATACAAGTATCAAAGTAAACCACCTATTCCTCAACGGAACGACCACTGCTAGGTCAATGTTATATATATTTTTTTTTTCAGCTCTCATTACCATTTATTTTTTCCAGTCTCATCCAATCTGACTCATGTTGTGCCTTCTAATCAATTGAAGGACTGGATTCGGTTGATTTTTTTTTTCTTTTTTTTTCTTTCATAAGCATATTCATGATCTTTTTTACCCACATTGCCCCAAATCTTGAATTCCGGTCACGGCTATTTAAAGGATTAAATATGGTTGGTAATTTGGCTATTATTTTTTACATACATCATAACATTAACATTTTTTTTCTTTCTATTTTACAACTGATCCTGGCTCATATGCCGCGCCTTTACTTCTCGAAGGACTAGACTCAGTTAGTAAATGGAAGAACTACAACTTAACTTACCATTTTTTGCATACTCATCAATTATCACAGCAGACACATATTTTGCACATGGTTCATCCCTCGAAGAATTCAGTCTGCTACTGCGTAAGTATCGTCAGCATATAACATGAACTCATGTAAATAATTCCTAATTCTTGTTATTGCCAAATATTATTATATTGCATATATGATTATTTTTCAATATGAAATACTAGTTTCGCTATACCTTGCAGATAGTTCCTGCTGGTAACTACCACATCTGTCGACTACCAGGACCATTCTATGCTGTATACGGTTATTGCAACTCTCGGGTTCATCATGGAACCCGTGACTCCTAATGATTTTTTTCCCCAGTCTAATCTTAAACAGATACCTGACTTGCAACAGCTGATGATTCGAGCTTGCTCTCCGCTCAAGCTCCTCTAACTACT
>NW_028234413.1:23710634-23713134 GCF_977035675.1 Penaeus japonicus | reverse complement strand
ATCCAAGCAAACCAATAGAAAATGAGTCAAACATCGCATACACGTTCCCATAGATCCCACGCCAGTGCCAGTGCCAAGGGTCAAAGGTGACCGACTTGTTTTCAACTTCTGGCCCGATTAAAATCCATTCCCGGTTCGTGAGTACATTATACTATAGAATCACATATGTCATGTTTTCAGCGTTCATAAATCTAATCATTCAACCACATGAGGGAGTATCGTATCAGCCAGGAAAAAAAATATTCCTAGTGGATGCCCAATCTCAAGCGATGGCAACCGTAACAGCCACGGCCACATAGGGGACTCTCATACGGATCGGGTGCCAACTATATATATACTATTTCCTATTATATATATATCTAAGCAAATTATAATACATGAGCACATTATAATTCACGTGCGTGTGCATGCATGCGTGGACACTGTTTATATATGAGTGCTGTGTACAAACATGCTGTCGGAAGCACAAGCATATCTACATACAGGCGTAGGCATCTGCATGGAGTGTGTGTGTAAAATTGCATAATTGTATATTTATATGCGTCTATGCTGTGCATGCATGGGCATAATCTATATATATATACACATACATACAGTAGTTACGGGCACAGGAACGCACATGAACATGAAAGCATGCATTTTGCGTAGGAATTGCACATGTATGCACATTCTCACTGGAGTAGACCGAGAGGTAATGAGCTAGATCGGGGGATGCTAAGTTACAATTAATGCCGGTAGGTGGGGGATTCTGGTCCCAACCCTCTTAATTATGGATTCCCAGTCAAGACAACGGCCCTCATTCCCCAGAAGCGAAGGAGCCCCTGGTCACGGCGGCGATCAGGATCGCTCTGGAGCAATATATATGCCACCTCAAGATGATGAATCTTTGCACATACAATGTAAGGACTCTGAGAACAGAATCTGACCTTTTGTCACTGATTGAGGAACTTTGATTCATTAAATGGGATATTGTAGGACTTTCTGAAGTTGGAAGACTAGGCGAAGAGCAGAAATTACTAAATGATGGACACTTGCTATACTGGAGAGGTAAACCCTGGATAGCAAACAAGAATTAGGTGTAGGTTTCTTAGTTCACAAGCGCCTCGAAAAGAATACTAGGGAATTCTACAGTGTGAATGAAAGAGTAGCTTCTGTATACTGAAACTAAACGACAGATATAACCTAAAAAATATGCAAGTATACGCTCCTACCGGCAGTCATAGTGATGAGGAGATAGAGAGCAGCTACCGATAGAGCAAAAAACGCATTTTACCGTGAAAATTCGGTTGCGAAACATGGAATAGGCCCTAGAAATGAGAGATGGTAAACGCTAATAGAATTTGCTGAAGCTCGATCCCTTAGAATTATGAATATATTCTTCAAAAAGAGACCCAGGAGGACATGGAAATCGCCTTCTGGCATTAAAAAAGAAATTGGCTTCATAATCACTAATAAGCGCGACATTGTACAAGACGTAAGCATCATCAATAAAGTCAATTTCAGCAGTGACCATAGACTGATCAGAAGTCGAGTTAAATTACAGCTAAGAAGGAAGCGAAATAAGTTCATACAGAAGCCTCTCGCTAATCTAATTAACATTGAGAATAGGGCGAAGGATTTCATCCTTAACATCCTAAACAGATACTCAGCTCTTGAAGAACTTGACATAGACCAAATGAACGACCAATTCAGTGAGATATTAACGGAAGCTTCACTTGAAATAGGCGGTAAAGACGTAAATGAAAAGTTAAGTAAGCTTTCAGTAGAGACAAAAAAGCTTATGAAACATCAGTCAGAGACAAAATAGAATCGACAGAGCTGACTAAGACGATAAACAAGAAGAAAGATGTACGCAAATTTAACATGTGAAAAATAAATGAAGCTCTGCTTTCGGGCACCAGCCTTAAGGCAACAAAGAAGCTTGAAATAGGGGGAAAAATGTATGCAGTAAAGAAACCCAATGGAGAGGTGACATACAATAAAAATGAAATGATCAAAATAGTAGAAGACTTCTATTGCAACTTATACCACTCAAGCGATCAACCACATATGAGACAAACACAACAATTGGAGACGTTCCAAACATTACGGTAAAGGAAGTAAAAAGGGCACTAAAAGACATGAAAAGATGATCAGTGTAGATCTTATTCAAGATGTAGGAGAGATTGCGGCAGTAAAACTGCCCAATCTTTTTAACAAATATCTAAGCGTCGGTAAAACTCTGGAAAAACTCAATGATAATTTTAATACACAAAAAGGGTGACACAAAAGACTTACAGAATTACGGAACTATAAGCCTCCTTTCAGTAATCTATAAAATCACCACAACCCGCATCACCGATACATTAGATTAAAAACAACCCAGGGAACAGATAGGAAGCGCTTCCACAGCGGATTCATAACTACAGACCATATCCACACACTAACCCAAATAAGAGAAAACAAACGAATGTAGGAAGCCCCTGTGTATGGTATTCATAGATTTCAAAAAGGCATTCGA
>NW_028234413.1:23695634-23705634 GCF_977035675.1 Penaeus japonicus | reverse complement strand
TTATGTCCCAAGTATGGAACAAAAAATATGACTTCTGGACTGGTATGCTGTAAAGAAGCTAATTCTAAATTAAGTAATAGATATAGATTTGAAAAAATGGAAATATAGACGAAGGAGAAGGTTAGTTTCCCAAAGGCAAAGGGATAGACCTTTTTGCCCAGCCGAGCCAACGTTCGCAAAGTAGGTCATACTTTGTATTACCATATAATTTCTATAAGACACCTACTATGCATTCTAATCAAACGAAGTCACTAACTCTCTCACCATCTACATTTCCTTCTCCAAAAGCATTCCCTCCGTGTATGCGGCTGATGGCATCATTGCCACTACCAATATGTCCGTTGAGATCTCCACCAACAATATATCTTTCACTTTCTTTGACTTTTTCCATTTCTTCTTGCAATTCTACCAATAAATGTTTTTCTTCATCTGCATAACCAGTTTGTGGTGCATATACACTGAAAATGTTAGTTGTAAACTCATCTGGATCTAACTTTGGCCAGATGATTCGTTTTTTGTTTTTTTTCACTTCCGTTACCAAGTTTCATTTCTTAGATGAAATTATTCGAACACCATCTCAGCCTTCTTTATTTGCTACTCCATATACAAGTTTATATCCACCTCCTAGTTCCCTTGCCTTGTTTCTAGATCTTTTTTTTTCTTTTTTTTTTTTCCTGTACACCCATAATGTCCACCCTTCGGATTTTCATTAGGTCAGCTAAAGCTCAGCCTCTTTTAGTCATGTCCCTATATTTAACGCCCTAGTTCTCAATTTTTAAGAATTTGGGTTCGCTTATGGGCGACGTCCTACCATTATCTTCCATTTATATAGGGCTCATTTCATATAATTTTTTTTTCTTTTTCTTTTTATGGACAGATGGTCATCCTGACTCCAACCCTCGCTATTTATCCGGGCTCGGGACCGGCAGCGAGTTGGGCTGGTTTCCCCCGCCTCCCAGCAGCTAGGTTTGTTATTATTATTACTATTGTTAATATTATTATTGTTATTGTTATTATTACTACTATTATTATCATTATTATTATTGCTGCTGTTATTATTGGCATTTTTGGCGGTCATCAATATGAATGCTTTTTATCCTCTCATTCTGACTTTCGGTTTATTGATGGCATTTTGGCCACATGCCATTTAAACAATTTCAAGATTGGGTATTGTGATGTACTGGAGATAGTTAAAGAAAATAATTGTTTGCTGATCTGATAAAAAAAAAATCGGATTTACTGTTTACTTTTCTGCTGAAGCTAGGAACAGTGCCTTTAATTGCCTTGATGTATAAGACATAAGACATATTTAAAATATACTTGAAAGCCGGAAAAGGCAACTATAGTTACATTCAAAGGCTATTGATAAACATCCTAACATTTAAAAGACACCAATCGATAAAATATTCTTCAAAAATTTCGGTTGTTACTTGGCCAAATATTGTACAACTGATAAGATTTGCGGAGCAGATGCTATGCCGGGCTTGTATGCACTAAGGCGATCCCGCCTGTGTCGGCGTGTGCTGAGAGTGAGAGACTGTGCCAAAGAGTGTTGACTCGATCTGAGCTTGGTCCTTACCCAACGCAGTGCCCAGCTACGTCAGTAACCGCCAGGTGACAGTGGAAGCTCACGAGCTTGGAAGGGGCTCGATCTGTCGACCACAGGGATGTAAAGTCGACACGCTACCATTGAGCTACTAGACGGCTCATTGCACCACTGATTTGGTACGCATATTTAAAGAGGAAGCCCAATCATGTTCTACATAGCAGTCTGGTTAGTACAACGGTAACGAGCCGGCCTCACATTTCAGTGGTTGGCAGATCGAGTCCCGTCCACGCTCGTGAGTTTCCACTGTCGCCTGGCGATCACTGCCGTGGCTGGGCATCACGTTGAGTAAGGTCGAAGTTCAGATCGTTAGCACATTCTTTCGCGAGTCGGCACACGCTGACACAGTGCATATGAGCCCGACGAAGCCTCTGCTCCGCAAATCTAGCTTATCCTTATCTTTACCAGCCATATTCTAAGTCCCTAAGCGCGCCGTGTACATGACATGAACATGCCGCGATTCTTATTCTAGAAGCGCGGGTTCGTGGCAAAAGCGTGGCAAAGTCGTGGCAAATGCGTGGAAAGTATTGGAACAATCGTGGAAACTCCGTGGCAAGGGGGTAGGCTTGTCACGATAGTTACACGAGTGAAAAAAATCATATTTTTACTGTACTTTTTCTTACCAATACTTCATATGAGCATACTATGTTTGAAAAGTAATATCTATATTGGTTATATTAGGCATCATTGTCCTAGACACGGATTACAAACTCTTTTAGGAAAACATGGATTCTCTGCTGATTTTGAGTTTGTTTACCTTTTGGCGGACTTTCCGAAGGAGAGTGAAGGTAAATGAATGGTAAAAGTAGTCAGGGACGTAAAATTAAAGCATATAATTATATGAAATATGTATACATTAAATCTATATGTATGATATATTAAAAATGCACATATATGTGCAGTATATACAAAGATAAAATAAGGAAGATCTGTTCATAAACACACGATCCCTCTCATCCCGTTTGTTTTGATCGAGCGTAGAGTGAATTACCAACAGCGCGTTCGTGAAATGGTTGTCAATTCTTTAACTAGGAACAAGTACAACGACTGATTCATACCAAAATTGAATTATCTCATGTTAGTGCTACCTATGATTGTAGTTTCTCTTATGAATTTGTCGTTTGGACAGTGCCATTCATCCAAAACATGTTAACTTTGGAACGGTTGGTAAACCTGAAGCAGTTGATGCAAAAGTGCCACGCTTTTGCGATCTAGATTACCGCCTTCGTGACATGAATACGACATGAACATGACATGGCCACAACATGCAGAAAACGTCCTAGAATACGGCTGTACGTTCTACGATTTTGAAAGGAATAAATTTTGGCGGTCGAACGGGTAAGGAGGTAGGAATATGCCATTCACATTGTATCAGTTGTCAGATTTAGATGACATAATAAGATCGACTGGAATGACTGTTTTAATAAATGCAATTGTTTCCCATCTAGTAGGAAGTGGAATGGTTTGTATTTATTTGATGTCTGGCAACGAAATTTTAGATTGTTTATAGTTGTGAAAAGCGCCCCCTCTCTCTAACCCTTTCTCTTGTTGCTCCTCTCATTCTCTCTCTCTCTACTTTGGAACAGAACAGTTCATATGTGCAAATATCCAAGCAACAACTTCTGCAGTATAGCGCCAATACTTCAGGTCAAGATGATATCAGTTTTGCTGCTCTCTCTCTCTCTCTCTCTCTCTCTCTCTCTCTCTCTCTCTCTCTCTCTCTCTCTCTCTCTCTCTCTCTCTCTCTCTCTCTCTCTAGATATATATATATATATATATATATATATATATATATATATATATATATATATATATATATATATATGTATATATATATCGGTTTTCTACCGCTCTCTCTTTTCTTCCTCTACTAGTGTCATGTACACAGTATGGAGGTCTGCTGGCCGAATTATGGGAGAGTACTGCGACTTAATATCTCCCCTGATAGCTAGATCTGTGCTATTCGAAGCTTAAAAGGCTGTGTATAACTGCAAGGACGCTCAGCGGTTAAGGTAGAGGGCAGAACATATTTAGATAACTTTTAGGCAAATAGTTTAAAGTAGAGAGCAAAGTCATTGGTTCATGGAAAACAACAATAAAACAGTATCAGTTGTTCTTCCATTAATTATCCTTCTTGACTCTTTCAAAATAATTCAGAATGGTATGCCAAAACTCTGTGATCAGACTTATTTCACTGTTAATAAATGTGTTGATCTTTGAGAGGCCTCTCAATATTGTAACCGTCATAAATTGTAGTGTGGCGTCAATATAAGCTTCACAGTCACTCTAAAAGAAGTACAATAGTTTTATGGGAGGACAAAAGGCAGCTTTATTTTTGCGCATACGAAAGAAATAACCGTTTTTCCCCTCAGCCAAACAAAAGAGATGAAGAAGAGGAAGGCGACCTGTGCCTACGACTGCCATATTTGATTTGGTTAACTTTCCTCTTCTCATTATGCCTAAATACCCCAGCACCGCCAGTTCAGTAAATGGATGGGTGCCATTCAAGGTTTTTTTTTCCTGCTGATGCCTGGGATTCTAAACAAATCCTATATTACGGTTACGAAAATGATTGTAAAAACCAATAATAGAAAAGGCTATGACAGAAAAAAAAGAATTTAACCAAGTCGGCACGACTTGGGTAAATATATATACCCAAAGCATGATATCGCAGTGTTTGCTTTGTTTCTTTAATTTGACTGCCGTAGTCCTTTTACTCTGTATACATATTTTTTTCGCTGTTCATTACTTATTTTTCACTTATTATTCATTATTGATTATTACTCAGTTTTAAATGGCTTTGATACGACTTTGGCTCACAGAAACACACAAAAAAACAAGTTTGTAAATGATTTTAAAATTAAAGCAATACGAAATTAGACCCCGATGAACCCAATAAAACAAAATTACACATGTAAACCACAATAATGCCAAGGCCAGAATCAGTAAAACAAGATGCTATGTAATATTCACCTTATAATGAAATATCCGAATTGATATAATAAAAGATAAAAGGGTTCTAGAAAATACTAAAAAAATCCAGGTCCTGTATTTTACTGATGGAGTGGCAGCTTGTATAAATATAACCAATATAAAAATAATACCTCTGTACTCTGCCATCTCTGCAGTCTCCGACGTCGATTTCACCGTTTCAAAATGTGAACAATATATAAAAAGATGAACATTTAAATTCAAGTAAAAATCAATATATAAAGAAGTGTGAGGCGTTCTGAAACGACGTCTTTGGTCCAAGTGGCGGTTCTGTACCCACTGTTCTTACGTGTGCATTTTCACTTGCTTCAATATGATTATTTCGCCATTAGCCGTACCCAATGGCTTCATGAAAAAAAAAATGCATTGCGATTTTGGCGAATAGGACTTTTGGGGTAAAGTATATACCCAGTATGTCAAACTTAGGGAAAGCGTAAATGTAAAGCAATAAACGGTGTGTATGGTACATCATGGAGCCGCTTTCCTTCCCTGCAGCCTCTACCAAACACACACCCAAACAGCTAAACTACCAAAACATCTTCACTAAGAAGGGAAAGTGATGAGTGCTGATTCAGCATTTACATTTACATATACAGTGGTTGCCTTGCAAAGACTATCCATAGTGGTGATTTAGACTGTTTCAGGACATCGCTGGAGCAAAGGACTGAGTGATTGGAAATGGCAACCGGTATCCGGCCATTGCAATTTCGTTGCTGTGGCCGAAAGTGTTTAGTAGATTACAGGTGATATCATTTATGAACCACAGGGGAAAAAATGTTTCATAGGCACAAAGTTATCAAGAGAAACTCAAAGAGGTTAAACAATCACTGTTTTGGGAAAGTCCACCACCACTGAAATTTGGTGGTGGACTTTATTCATGTTGATGTAGGAAAATATGGAGGGGGGCCACTGGGTACTTGATGTGGAAGCTGGCTATGCTGAGGATTCTGTAGTCATGGCATGGTACTACTGTCCTTCCTTATCATGTGTGGGGAGGAAGCACGTGTGCTGCTGGATAGCTGTATAATACTCAGATTCTGCACATTGATAAACGTGGACTTTGTAAATAGAGGCGAGTTAATATGAATGGACATATATTGAGGATCTGGTCTTTAAATATCTTTGGTCAATGTTGGAGAAATGGAGAAAGAGGTTAACTTTAGGATTCAGTGTGGATGGAACAACTGGAAGAAGATGTCTAGAGTGATATGTGAAAGGAGAGTACCAGTTAAAGTTAAGAGTAAAGTATACAAGGCCGTAATTAGACCAACCTTGATCTACGGCCTGGGAGCAGCACCACTTAAGAAAGTAGAAGAAAGGAAGTTCAATGTGACAGATGAAGATGCTAGGATGGATGTCGGGAGTGACAAGGAGAGATAGAATAAGAAATAAATACATCAGAGGGTGATTGAAGATACAAGAATCCGGACTGAGATGCTTTGGCCATTTGATGAGAAGAACATGTTGGAAGAGAAGTGATAGAAATGGAAGTGGAGGATGTTCTAAGAAGAGGGAGACCGAGACCTAGGTTGAAGAATCGTATAAATGCGGACATGAGGGGAAAAGATATAGCTGAAGAGAGTTTGTCCAACAGGAATATGCAGAGAAGGCTCATACAAAACGGCGAACCCGAATAAGGAAAAGTTGGGAAAAAGAAGAAGAACGAAACAATAATAATGATAATAACAGCAATTATACAAAGAATAGTAGACAATGTTTAATCATCTCAATTTAGCTCTAACTGTCAATAATTTACGTTGTTGGCATTTTGCTTTTCATTTAGCTCAATTTGATTACCGATCATTTTTTGGCGAAACTCGAAAAAATAAATATTAAATGATGGTTAAGGAGTTACACTACGTCTAGTCATACAATGAGTGTTATAACTGAGTAAAATAGTATCACCGCCTACTCCAACTTTCCCTCCTTCGCCGGGTCACAACCTGGCCCAATTCCCATCGCATCAGTCAGGAGTTCGCCGACCTTCTATATCCCCCGGCGCACGGCCTTTCTTCACCTCTATAACAAATGCTTGATGAAGTGTTCAACCTGAGAATGCACCCAACCCTACCTTTATTATGAGTGACCTTGAGAAGGAAGCTACGAAGCCCTTCATTGGGCATTTCTCCAAAACAGATGTTTCCACATTTACCATGCGCATCAGAAGTTTGCTTGCCCTTGCATTATGTCACCTCACCAAGTGTGTGATTGCATACTGCAGATGAGGCACGGTGGTCGCAACAAATTTCTCCCAGCAAATCCTAATTTGCTGCTAATTTCAAGAAAGAAAAATCAGCAGAGAATGCCATATGGCCGAAAGAAATACGTTGAAAAACAGGAAGAAAGCTAAGAAAAAGGTTTTAAACCGTAGAGTAGTCGGACAAAGAAATCATGGTTGACATGCAGTTCTTTGATGGTGTTATAAGTTATAATAATTCAAAAAGTACGTGCCGAGAGGTAACTGGGACCGCGCGGACCCTACCCTAAGTCAATCAGTCAGTCAATCTCAGGTCAGGAGTCTGCTCAGAAGAGATTCCGTACACATTGCCGCGTGCTTAAAATAAGCAGGTAACGAGCTACTTTTGGCACTTGTGCCAAGGATGCTCATCAAATAATAACATTCTCCTAGAACCAGCAGAAAAGCTTTCAGTAGCACCCATCCACGGTCTTTACCTAGCACCAGCTTAAGAGTGCGACTGCACGAGAGATGCCTATTCCTCTTCAAAAGTACCGCCGATGTAGGATTTGCAATTGCTGCACCACGTGTAGCAGCTGCAATGAGCTCCTGTGCCAACAGATGGTTTCTGCTGCATCACCCATACTCGTAAAACGTTTAAAGCAAATTTCAGTTAGAAGGTCTAACTAATTTGGGTATTTTAACTGGTATTGTTGGATAAAGACGCAACCACACAAAGCGAAAAAACAAACCTTTGGGCATGACGTAGCTTTAATTATGACGTAACCCATAAAAGCTCTTTTCTTCTGGAAACGAAAAATAACCGAGATATATTATTTTGAAAATAATTAAAAACGATTAACGTGAGAGATATTTCCACCGTCTTAACAAACATCTGACTGAAAAATATCGGCTCTGCGCATGCGCCAACCTCCCCCGCGGAAATACAAAAAAGTATCGATAGAAGGCAATACTGTCATGTGATAATAATAGCTCCAATAGGGAAACAATAGGTCTAACCGACAAAATGATCGACCAATCACAGACAATTGAACATAGAGTCTGGGTCCTTGCTTGAATTTCAAAATCAGTTTCGAGATGGCTACATTGCGTGCAAGATGTAGGTACACTCCGTGGGAATTCATTAAGGTTTTTTATAAAGATAACGCTGCATCACTGAAATGATTACGTGACCACGGTGCTCTGCCAATGGAAATGGAGTGCAAAAACTGTGAATTACAACCCGGCCCCTCACACGCCTCCAATTAAGGTAAGAAGTGGTAACATTCGAAGATAAAAATCAGATGCTACGAAGTGCCCTTGGCTAGGGCAGGCTAAAATCGGTCATTGAAAGTGAACCTGCCACGCAGTGGTAAAATAAGGGGGGGTCCAGGGAGGGGCGAAGCCCCCCCTTGGCTAGGGCAGACCAAAAATCGTTCAGTTCCGTGGTCGGTGGTGGACGTTCGTTTTGAAAAGTTACCGGCCACGCAGTGGCCTAGAAAGTGGGGGGGGTCCAGGGGGGGGGCGAAGCCCCCCCCTTGGCTAGTGCAAACCCAAAAACTAGGTTAGGTTAGGTTAGGTTTATGGGTTGGGTTTTGATTACGCAAAAAGCCCTTTAAATTTCGCGCCATAAATCGTTAGTTCCGTATCGACGGTGGCGCGCGTGTGGGGAGGGAGGGAGGGGGGGGGTGTAACTCAACAACGAAAGGTTTCCGATGGAAATGAGTAGCGAAACTGTACAAAACAGAACGAAAACTACCAGAAAAAATATCATGTCGTGCCTAGAGGTTTGGTTGCGTCTTTATCCAAATTTACCTTTTAACTAAGTGCACACATGATGTGCGCGTTTGTTAACTAGTGGAGATGACTATCTGGTGAACTAAACAAATACGAAAAACATAAAGTTGTCTTTTGTCCTCCAATAAAATCATAATACTTATATTGCACTTAGGGTGACGAACGTAATTTATTGATATTACAACACTGATAATGCCTCTCAACTGTACAAATACTATACCAAGCGAATGAAGTAAAGCGCCGCGTTCTCGCTCTATAACTAATCCCGTCTGGAGTGCCGTACAGGTGGCATAGGTTCCTGAGGCCAAAGCAAGTACACTTATTTTTGTCTCCATGGTTTAACTCAACTTTAATCGGAGTCAATTAGTGAGCTGACGAAGTTATTTATTAACGTAGTAAAGGTAGCAACCTCTGTTTGTTCTTGATGAATCATCTAAGCAAACCAAAACGATTTGCAAATCATGCCTTTTGTGCGTGTGCGTGTTGTTGTTGTTCCAAGTGTTTCATTATTTTTGTTAACATTTTGTCGATATAAGTAGCACTGGTATTTATTTTTTTCGTTTGTTTCTCCTATGTGTCTCTTTTTCATTCTGATTTTCCCTTGCTGCCCCTCATACCCGTCACCTCATTTTCCCTCGTGCAGCTGTTAGCAGATGGCGAAACGACAATTATTGTTTAAAGATTAGTATTATCTCTCAACAAGACATTTTATGATTTCTAATGAGACCATGCGTCAAGCAGGACAATAGAGCGCCCTTCAATGCTTGTCCGCGAAGGAGGACATGGAGGAAGGAAAATGGAAAGAAAGAGCGGGGTGGGGAAGCAGGGAGAAATGCGACTGGGAAGAAGGTAGAAGAAAAGAGGGTGTAAGAGAGGGGAGGGGGCGAAGGGATATAGAGAGGAAAATGGATGAAAGGTACAAAAAGAGGAAGTGGAGGATATCTACGAACAAAAAGAAAAAAAATCTTAAGAAAAGATAAACAGAACTTCATAACAAAAACCGGAATAGGACGAAATAAAGCTAGAAGACCTAAGCCAGAGAAAGGGAAAAGAAGATGATAAATAGAAAATGACTCGGAGAAGGAGGCACTTTCTCCCGGATGTCTCAAGAAGGAATGAGTCCTGGTGAAAGTGCTGCAGGCGCCATATTGTTTCGACATTTTATTGTGCTATTGCCTGCTTTTCAATATCCTACTGATTTTTTTTTTTTTTTTTACCTTTTTTATCAGTATACCTTAATATTACGATATCCCTGAATGCCTACAGTGGCATAATGACCCCAGTGCGCTTTTTTTTATATATAACTTACACGGTTTGGTCTACTTACCTGTCTAAACGTTGTCCCAGTAACCTGATCTGTCTGATATCTGTGTGTTCGCTTTCAGGAAGCAATGATTAGTCTACATGTAATGAATGTGTGTTTACTCTTT
>NW_028234413.1:23685634-23688134 GCF_977035675.1 Penaeus japonicus | reverse complement strand
CAACCTATTAAATTCCTTCATCACATCTGACCTGAACTGACTTCCCTTATCACTCATGATCTCCTTGGGTATTCCTACTCTACTAAACACAGACATCAACGCTTCCGCAACACTTATAGTTTCAATGTTCTTTAGCGGAATGGCTTCGGGATAACGTGTGGCGTAGTCTACAATAGTAAGAATGTAGCGTGACCCGTCATCTGCGCGCGGTTCAATGGGTCCAACGATATCTACAGCCACTCTCTGGAATGGTTCGGTAATCATCGGCATTCTACCTAGCTTCGCACGTGACACTCTTCCCTTGTCTACGGTACGCTGGCATGGATCGCATGACCGACAAAACCTGGCCACCTCAGATTGCATACCGGGCCAAAAGAACTTATTTTGAATTCTCATAAGCGTTTTCTTTATTCTCAAGTGACCTGACATTAATGAACTATGGGCAATCTCCATAACTGCGTCTCTCGACTCACACGGTACAACTATCTGTTCAGTGACATTATCTGCGTGAACTACTCTTCTGTACAAAATTCCTTTCTTTATAACGAATTCGTGATATTCATTATCAGATTTCTTAAACTGCCTTTTGATTTCCGCGTACTTTCGCACATTGTTCAACGTTGCATCATTTCTCTGTTGTTGAGCTAAATCTTTATCTTTCATTACAGCAAGCACTTCTTTTACCTTTAATTTGGGAGTTAATTTTGTCTTTTGCTTTTCTTGCTGACGAGTTGTTACTGCTCCTAATTTGACCGTTTCATCTTGTCTAACCCCTTCCACTTGACCTATTACTAAATCATACACAGGATTTTCTAAACAAGCGGCTAAAGTATTTCCGACATAGAATGGACATTTAACTCTAATGTTAGCTTCCGGATAGGTGAAAATCATGCCATTTGCCATTTTAACACTGACATACCTTCCCGTAAATTTGTACCTGGGCACTAGATTAGTTTTGACCAGAACAGTATCACACCCTTGATCTCGCAACACTTCTACAGCTACACCTTCGACCTCATCTTTCGCAACATTCAACCTTCCATGCTTAGCAGCAAAAGCAGCCGTATTCTCACCCTTACCTTTCGCAACTTTATCCTTAGGTCTCGCACCATATTTGTAATAACAATCACGCGACACATGGTTTGAACCACCACACACAAAACACTTACGAAACTGACCCTTATGAACAACAGACACTCCGCCACTTGACGCGTCTTGGACTCTAGACTCGCTGTGCGACATATCCTTTACAACCCTATTATCTCGTTCTACCAACTTCTTGCTCGGATTTCCATGCGCTTTAACATACAACTCTGCATAGCGAATCAGATCTTCAAAATTCTTCACATCATGCTCTCGTAAAAATAACACCATACTTTTATCACACGCATTCATGTACTGTTCCATGATCACTAAATCCATCAATCCATCATATGATTTCTCTCCTCCTGACAAATCAATCCACCGTCTCAAATAATTATTTAACCGATTACCAAACTGCATAGCCGTTTCGCCCTTGAAAAACTGAACCTTGAACGATAACCTTGAGCTGTGCACTGGAAACACTTAAGCAAAGCTCCCTTAACAGCATCGTAATCTCTTGCTTCGATGGGTGACAAATGCTGATAAGCTTCCAACGCTTTTCCTTGCAACAGTGATGATAAACTTACTGCCCACACATTTTTATCCCAGCCTGCACTTGTTGCAAACCTTTCAAATCGCAACAAATATGCATCGATATTGTCTAACTGATCGTTAAACACTGGTAGTTTTGGAAATTTTGGTGCACAAACAGATTCGGTTTTCAAAATTCTTTCAGTTCCTTCGTTCAGTTTCACCTTTTCAATTTCTAGCTTTAGCTTTTCAATTTCATGCGCCCGCTGCTTCTCTAAATCTTGCATTTCCATTTCTTTCAATGCCTTTTCTCTTTCTTTTGCTCGTTCATCACGTTGATATTGTTTTTCTTCTTTCAATTCTTTCTCTTTCGTTAACGCGAAATCTTTCAACTCCTCTTCTTCTAATCCTATCTCCTTACCTAATTTAATGAAATCTGCTAATGTCGCCATGGTAACAAATTTGAGTATTACTTCAAATACTATCCTTCATACTAGCCATCAATAACAGAACTGTACTCTCATGACGCCGGTCCCTGTTCGGGCGCCATAATTGTGAAGATGTTTCTGATTGTGATGATGTTTATTTATTCATCTATTTATTTATTAAGGGTTTTGCCGGCACGGTTAAGACACCGTTGTTTCATGAAAGTAAGTGGTTATTGGTGGTAGAATATAAAAGCATAGTTACACTATTTATAATTTATTGGTTTTAGAAAAAGTATACAAACAAAGAATATATATATTACCGATGGCACTTTTATCTAGCTATCACTAGATATATTCACTACACATCACAAATAAATTAAATCACAGATCCTCTGTCACTCACTAGACTTTTCAGTGTTCAATTTTCACTTCAAATTTCAATTCACAACCACAAAGAT
>NW_028234413.1:23673134-23678134 GCF_977035675.1 Penaeus japonicus | reverse complement strand
ATTCTCTCTGCCGTCTTTCCCAGACAGCTGAGTAGAGAGATGGGGCAGTACCGACCCGGCTCCTTTGGTTTAGGGATGGGAACTATGTCAGCCCTCTTCCAGCACTGTGGTAGTGAGGAAGTCTCCCAGGACTTGTTGATGAGATGCAAGAGTGCAAGCTCACCTTCAAGTCCTAGGTGGGATATGATGGGGTAGGAGATCCCATCACAACCCGGGGCTGAACGCGAATTGGTCTTATATGTCCGCCTTAGTTCCCTCAGAGAGAACATGGCATCGGCATCATCAGGCTTGACCGCCTTTTCTCTGATGAGGGCATGCCTGCCTGGAAGCAATTCCTCTTGGCATGCCCTCAACTCTGCTGGTAGACCAGTGCTACTTGTTCTAGCAGAGAACTCGAGTGCCAGTCTCTCTGCCTCCGACCGCGGGTCATGGTGGGTCTTTCTGGGGGCTGAGCGATTTTCGGCCCATCTGATGCGGTTCCACAGCTCTGTAAGGGAGGTTTGGTGGCCAAAGGACTCACGCCACTCCAGCCACTTTTCCTGCTTTACCCTCTTAGCAGTTTCCTGAGCATCCCTGAGAGCCTCTCTCAAAAGAGCGTGGTTCTCAGGGGTTCTCTGTCTGCGAAAGTGTCTTCTGCACATATTGATTCTGTGGTTGACCTCCTTAATCTCATCATTGTAGTACCAGGTGTCTTTAAAACACCTGGACCACGGACGAGTTTTGGGAATGGTCTCTGAGGCTGCCTGGTCTATGGCATTAACTAGTCTTGCCTCAAGTGTATCCACATTATCATTATGTGAGAATTCACTGGTTCTGAGGCACCTGGCCAGGGCCTCCTGGAAAGCTTTCCAGTTGGCCCTGTCCACCTTCCATCGAGGATTGTGCTGGGGCACAGGGGCCGGGCCAGCATCCAAGATGGTGGTGACTATCCCATAGAGATCGCTCGTGGCAGTGTTGTCCACAGACCCACGAATTCTCTCGACCAGGGCTGCAGTGACAAAGGTAAGGTCAAGGACCCCCCCCCCCCCGCCAACGTGCGTAGGCTCCTGGTTGTTGAGAAGAGCAATCTCGGGGCATGACTCAAGCACCGCGGCTATGTGATAGCCTGCCGCATCCCGGCTCCGCGTGGGAGCCAGGATGGGGTGGTGGGCATTGAAGTCTCCCCCTATGAGAATTGGCACAGACTTTAATAATATCTAAGCTCCTACAGGTTGGCCTGCTGTACACATTGTACAGCTTGAGGGGACCCCCAGCCATATGGATCTCAACTGCTAGGAGTTCAACACCTTCTCCACACTGCACAGGATCGGTAATCAGGGAGCAGGGAATATTCGACTTCACGAGGGTAATCAAACCTCTGGTGTCTTCATTAGTGGGCAACACAAAGGGATGATATCCTGAGAAGTGAACAGTGTCTCCTGTTAGAGTCTCCTGGAGCATGACAATGTCAATGTTCCGAGATCGCACAATCGCGTGGAGAAGGGCATTCCTCCAGGAAAAGCTGTTGATATTCCACTGCAGTATGCTTAGATTAGGAGCCATTGTGCTAATCTAAGTCCATTAAGTCTGCGTCGTCAATGACGTCGACATAATCGGTCTCAGTGTCTGACGCCTCAGTGTGGGTAACGTCAGACATTTCAGAGTCTGACAACTCCTTGGTGAGTTCCTCACTGATCGTGATTTCCTCACTGGACTCGTCACTGTCGTCAGGACAGGTCGAGCCATTAGAAGGGCTGGGTCTCCTGGGAGGTGGAGAGCCCCTGGTCGCCTTGACCTTCACTCTGGATGGTCGTGGCTTCCTCGCCCTTTGGGGTTTGGGTTCAGGCTCTGCCAGTGTGGTCTTGGCCGGGGGTTGGGTGGGGAGACAAGTCTCGACCTGGAGGTTTGTGGGGAGAGAAGTCTCGCCCTGAGTTGGATTGAGTGTAGAGGCCTTGGGCCTTACAACCCTTTCCTTCAGGGCAGCGACAGTCTGGGTCATTGCCGTGACGGCGACCTTGACTGCCTTCTCCGTCTCTTCACTGGTCCTTCCCAACGCTGACGCAACTGCTGTGACAACTGCTGTCAGCAGGAGCGTCAAGTCATTCTCTGTAAACAGAGTTTGACTCTCTGCTCTTGGGTTGGCCTTTGGTGTGTTCCCAGACCCCTTCCGGGTCTGTTTCCGTCTTGGAACACCAACCAGGGCCGGAAACTCCTTTGTGTTGGAGGTGTCCGGTGGTGGTTTTGTTTTGGGCAGTGCTTCCTTCCTCTTAGGAGGGGGGGAGCCCTTACCCCTTTGTTCTGCCCTGGAAGGGCAGGAACAAAGTCCGGTCGTTTTGCAACGACCTCTTGCCGCCGTAGAGCCTCTTCTTTCCTCACGGAACATCCGAGGCTCCAGGCATGGTGCTTTTTGTGGCAGTTGGGACACTTGGCAGTAGTGTCTCGCTTCCCATCTTTGTGTGCTTTGAGGCACACCTCCGTGCTGTGTGCCTGACTACAGACACCACACTTCAGCTTTGCAGAGCAAGTGGCCTGGTGGTGTCCGTACTTCTGACATGTGAAGCAACGGAGTGGGTCAGGGACATATGTCCTGAGGTTGTAGGAGACCCAATAACAAGGTCCAAGGATGCAACTGGGGTGACCAGGACTTGCCTGGTTGGATGCTTCCCTTTGGAAAGTCGGAAAGCTCCCACCACCTTGGGATGAGCGGTGATGACCTCAAGGTCATACATCTGAGGGAAGCCAAGAAGCACCATCTTGGACTTCCTCTCATCAGTCAGGGCCGCCAAACTCACCTTCCGCCCGTCCTGGAGCTAGTCAGTCTCCTGGAGGAAGGTGAGGGTGGACTGGTCCTTAGGGATGATTATCATGCCTTTGTCTCTGGCAATTCTAATCGTCAGACAGCACTGTCTCTGGGTTTCCAGAACCCATACCATCTGATAAGCGTTGTCGAATCCTTCCGGTTTAGGGGGAACCCTAAACTGGGGGAACCGACTCGGGGCTACAGACTCGCCCTCTGAGTCTGTAGCCGGCCGAGGACGCTTAATGCCTGCCTTCTGAACCGACGCCGGAATTTTGGCAGTGGGGCCAGCAGGGTTGGAGGGTCCTGTTTGGCTTCCATTATTGGTTTGACTCATCTTCTGAACCGACGCCAGAGACTTGTCAGTGCCAAGGGCTGGTTTGGAGGGTCCAGCCCGAGGCTCTTGGGTAGGCTTTCTCTGAACCGACGCCAGAGCCTTTCCCAACTTTCGACTTTTGTTACCAAGGACCTTGAAAGGTTCCAAGGTGACAGCCTTGGTCATCTTCGTTCCAGGTTCGTCAGGGGTCAGTCAGGATTTTTTTAGAGTAAGATGCCATATGATAGAACGTTCAATTCATCCTCCCATGCCCCCTCCCACCACGGAGTCCAACAAGGGGAAGCTGTGCAGAGTCCATGCTCAGAAGCCACAGGGGTGGTGGGAGGATAAATACAACCCCTGCATTGCATTGATGGCATTCGCAAATACATGTGATTGCCTGCAAGACATGAGCTGCTTGACCCTAGCCTAGCTCAAAAGAGAGACCAGCCGATTGACCTAATCGAGCCAAGATCAGGCCACCTGTCTTGCTGGAATAGAGGACCAAAGAGGTGTGTTGCTAGCCGCAGGGCGTACTCATGCACGGCATCGCTCAACCTCCAGGACTCCCGTCTCCCAGTGCACAGGGGCACCACGCACGGCAAACACGTGGGCAGATGTGTGCCCCCCTGGGGTGAGGACCAGGGGGGGGTGTGATCCCACCTGCTAGATCAGCACCTAGGAATGCTTAGTCGTCCTTCCTCGAAGAATCAACTACTAGAAGGCCACCTCAACGGGAGGGAGAGACTGGCCAATTCTAGAACGGGCTCTTCCGAGGAAGGAGTTCAAGCCCCCGCGCCACGACAAGGCGGTTCCTTATTGCGGGGGGAAGGCCTTTTCCCAACACAGATCTCTTATGCCATGAAGTCGGACGGAGTGGTAGCATGCGGCCAACATTAGCTCAGGACAAGTTGGTTTCCGACGTTTTGATCCGGCCAATCAGGGCCGAGCTGGGTCGAGGCGGAGTACAGCAAGCATAGAAGCTTGAAGTCATCATGCCGAACGCAGTAATGCAGGAGCCATGGAGAAAAGCTGCTACTACAATACTATCTTACCCAAAGATCCTATTATAGACTACAATCACCTGGTGGCAGAACAGACCACAGATACCACCCTCCCGGGATTTCATAGCCAGCAGACCCGTCTTCGCCTCGAGAGAATCCAGGTACCCAACTCTAACACTAGCATATTTTGTGATGTCTCCACAGAACTCACCAGGCCTTACATTCCCCCTCTCTGTGACGACAAGTATTCTCTGCATACCACAACATTTGTCATCCTGGCATTTAGGCAACACAGCACATTGTCAAAAGTAAAGTCGTCTGGCCAAGCATCAACAAAGATGTACGTGATTGGAGTAGAACCTGCGTCACTTGCCAAAGGAATAAGACCCAATGTTACACCAGATCTGCCCTCCAGAGTTTTCCTGTGCCTGTTTTCAGCACATACACCTGGACCTGGTTGGACCTCTCCCAATGTACAATACTTGTTCCTACATCCTCACAGCAGTTGACAGATTCTCCCATTGGCCTGAAACTTTCCCCATCCCTGACATCACGTCAACCACAGTAGCCAGAGCATTCGTCACAGGACTGGTATCACGCTACTGCACCCAGACAGTCATCACAACAGACCATGGACAGCATTTTTGAATCTGTGCTGTGGACTGCTATGATATATCTACTTGGCTCCAAACGAATACAGCGTACCACCCCTCGGCTAATGGTATAGTTGAGCATTTTCAATGGCAGCTCAAGGCAGCTCTTCAATCGATGCCAACCAGCAACTGGATGGATGAGCTATCCCTGTTTTTTTTTCAACATCAGATCAACCTTGAAGGAAGACCTACAATGCACCTCTGCCGAGTTATACAGCACCAACTTCACTCTCCCTAGGAATTTACACTCT
>NW_028234413.1:23655634-23658134 GCF_977035675.1 Penaeus japonicus | reverse complement strand
TTCTTCAAGTCTCCTGGGCCTTGGTTTTCCATTCCCACGGCTATGCAGCTCTGGCAGATCTTGATTGTTGAGGTTAAATAAGAAGAGCTTCGGCTTGTCCCTCATTTGAGGACACCTCGAGTTTTTGAAGAGGTTTAACATCCAGTTGATATCCAAAGGCTTCAAGTCAGATGTAAGGAAGTTCTTTCCATTGACACCATGACTCGTGACAACAAAAATGAGACATCCAATTTTGCCAAGTAGTTCCATATTCATGATGTGCATTAGAACTTCTTTGGTCTCATCAAGAGTTAGTGAGGAGAAGGCATCTCCTGTATAACCCAATTCACCCAAGACAGTTGATAGGTTACACGTATCCTGGTTGGTACCCTTAATTGTCAGATCTGGTCGATTCCTAAACGAGCTGTAGTTGAGAAAACAGACGAAACCTTGAGGGTCTGTATCCATCCGATAATTGAAAGGTTCCTGCATGCACCTACTTGGGGGGCTCATCACCAGATGCAATGTTTTATACTGTGAAGTGGAAAACGAGATGTGAGAATGAAACATAAGTCATGGATGCCTAAGCAAATATACCATCATTTTTTTATAAGCAGCGAATGAATAATTTATGACACAAATAAGCACATGATACAAAACATCACCTTTGGCATGCGTGTAGCATCGAATACTTGAGGGAGATGACTGTTCACATTCAGCTTCAGTAGTTTCTCTTGCTTTCTCTGTTTTATGGGAAAATGCTTCAGTTATGACATTTCCTTTTTCTTTATATTTTTTTCATCTATGACAATAAGAGAACGGTGTAAAATCCTAACCTTTGGCATGTTAGCAACCAAATCATCCAATCCCATGGTAGCAGCCACCTGCCGAGGTGTCGAGGTGTCAAAATCATGAATGTTATTGAGATTTCCCACCTGGCAATCGGGATCGGCGCCGACTCTAAGGAGTTCTCCAATACGAGGCTTGTCCGTAGTCATAACAGCTTGCAGCAACGGAAGAACAAGCTGAGAGAAAAAGTGTAATGCATTCCTTACTATTAATGCTACTGAAATAATGACAATTTTAGAATTCCTCGTGGATTTTGTTTTTCCTCAATTAAACATTAGACTCTCTATTTCTCAGATCAATCTCATGCACCCAAGACATCCAAACAAACCAAATCTTTGTAAGTCCTCCCACTGAGATCTCGATTGTTGCCATTAAATTCCTCGTCTTCCTCTAAAATCTTAAGCACCTGCAGGCTTCCCTTAAGAGCTGCCTCGTGAGCAGGAGTATGACCTTCTTTGCTCGCAATGTTAGGGCCGATCAGCTTCAGTAGAAAACGTGCTACATCAGGTTGGTTGCTTGAAGCTGCAACATGCAACAGTGTGGCTCTTGTCTTAACTCTTCTAATCGTTGGACCAGTATCTTGAATCAATTTCTTTACCACCTCTAGTCTGCCTGCCTTCACTGCATCGAAGAGCTTCAACTTTGTGGATAAAAATATTTACTGTAAATTCTTTGATTATTATAAAGGAAAAAATCCAATGTGTTGCAAACCATTCAAATTACATGTAGTGTGTCTAATCTAATTGTAATTGCAAGAAATCCAAATTCAACAGCAAAGGTAGAAATAGGGTATGTGCAAATTGATACAAGATCATCATACTCTTTTGAAATACCTTCTTCCTTGCGATATTTAGTTTGGAGTAGTCAGAGGATCTCTTGCGTAGTCTCATCGTAGTATCTCGCCTTCTTCGAGCTAACGCTACCTTCTTAGGAGCTGAAGTTCTTTTTCTGTAAGCCGTTTTGTTTTTTTGTTTTGCAAAATTCATTGTTGCGGAAACCATGAATGGGCAGTTAAACTTTCTGCAAACACCACATCGGTTATCACTACCAATCTTTGCTCTTGGAAAATTCACTGGCGGTGGCGAAACACTTTTTGATCGTATCCTAACAAGTGTTGCTGGAATGTTAACTGGAGATGCTGACCTTGCCCTCGCATTGTCAGGTGATGGACTCCTTGAGTTATCAGATGAAGACGAACTGCTCTCAGAACAACTTTCTATAGGAAAAAATGCTTGCACTCCCTTGTCTGACGGTGAGACTGGCCTAGACCTATCGGGTATAGTGGTAGATGTTGGAGAACTTCCAGAAGTCATAGACACTACTTTCTTGATAACAGATTCAGGAGATGGACTCCTGGCTCTTTTAGATGATCTTACTGACAAAGATCTACTCATTGAAGTCTTTCTGTTAAGAGACAATATATCCAGTCTTGTGTTCGCCATTTCAGAGGACACCTCTTGTAAGACTTGATCAGAATTGTCTGGAGCCGTTGGTGAAGTAATCACAATCCATGACGGATTTGGGGAAAGTGTAGCAACTGAAGGCTGACTTCGAGAATATATTCTTTGTAATGGGGATTCATTTGAAGGTACTTCTGTGGGAGTGAATCCTGAACACGAATCGCTAAAGCTTGTTTGTGTCTGAACTGAGACAAATTCAGATTTCACAGGAA
>NW_028234413.1:23645081-23648034 GCF_977035675.1 Penaeus japonicus | reverse complement strand
AAACAATTGCAAAAAAAAAGGTGAGTGCACAAAAAAAAAAACAAAACGATCCTAAAAAAAAAGCCAAAAAAAATGCCTAAAATTACACGTTTAGAAGAGCCAATTTCGGATAATGGAAACGGGATTACACTGTTAATTTGCGACACTGATTTTAGTTATATTATAGGTAAAAATCAATTGCGAGAAAAAAGGTGCACAAAAAAAAAAAAAATGCTCGACCCTGAAAAAAAACAAAAAATGCCTAAAATACACGTTAGACCCATTCTGATAATGAAACGGATTACAGTTAAATGCGCTGATTTTCGTTATATTAAAGGAAAAATCAATTGCGAGAAAAAAGGTGCACAAAAAAAAAAAAAAATGCACGATCCTGAAAAAAGCCAAAAATGCCTAAAATACACGTTAGAGCCATTCTGATAATGAAACGGATTACAGTTAAATGCGCTGATTTTCGTTATATTAAAGGAAAAATCAATTGCGAGAAAAAAGGTGCACAAAAAAAAAATGCACGATCCTGAAAAAAAAGCCTAAAATACACGTTAGAGCCATTCTGATAATGAAACGGATTACAGTTAAATGCGCTGATTTTCGTTATATTAAAGGAAAAATCAATTGCGAGAAAAAAGGTGCACAAAAAAAATGCACGATCCTGAAAAAAGCCAAAAATGCCTAAAATACACGTTAGAGCCATTCTGATAATGAAACGGATTACAGTTAAATGCGCTGATTTTCGTTATATTAAAGGAAAAATCAATTGCGAGAAAAAAGGTGCACAAAAAAATTGCACGATCCTGAAAAAAGCCAAAAATGCCTAAAATACACGTTAGAGCCATTCTGATAATGAAACGGATTACAGTTAAATGCGCTGATTTTCGTTATATTAAAGGAAAAATCAGTTGCGAAAAAAAGTTGCACAAAAAAAAAATGCACGATCCTGAAAAAAAAAACAAAAATGCCTAAAATACACGTTAGAGCCATTCTGATAATGAAACGGATTACAGTTAAATGCGCTGATTTTCGTTATATTAAAGGAAAAATCAATTGCGAGAAAAAAGTGCACAAAAAAAAAAAAAATGCACGATCCTGAAAAAAAGCCAAAAATGCCTAAAATACACGTTAGAGCCATTCTGATAATGAAACGGATTACAGTTAAATGCGCTGATTTTCGTTATATTAAAGGAAAAATCAATTGCGAGAAAAAAGGTGCACAAAAAAAAAAATGCACGATCCTGAAAAAAAGCCAAAAATGCCTAAAATACACGTTAGAGACATTCTGATAATGAAACGGATTACAGTAAAATGCGTTGATTTTCGTTATATTAAAGGAAAAATCAATTGCGAGAAAAAAGGTGCACAAACAAAACAAAAAATTCACGATCCTGAAAAAAAAGCCTAAAATACACGTTAGAGCCATTCTGATAATGAAACGGATTACAGTTAAATGCGCTGATTTTCGTTATATTAAAGGAAAAATCAATTGCGAGAAAAAAGGTGCACAAAAAAAAAAAAATGCACGATCCTGAAAAAAGCCAAAAATGCCTAAAATACACGTTAGAGCCATTCTGATAATGAAACGGATTACAGTTAAATGCGCTGATTTTCGTTATATTAAAGGAAAAATCAATTGCGAGAAAAAAGGTTCACAAAAAAAAAAAAAAAAAATTCACGATCCTGAAAAAAAACAAAAATGCCTAAAATACACGTTAGAGCCATTCTGATAATGAAACGGATTACAGTTAAATGCGCTGATTTTCGTTATATTAAAGGAAAAATCAATTGCGAGAAAAAAGGTGCAAAAAAAAAAAAAAATGCACGATCCTGAAAAAAAAGCCAAAAATGCCTAAAATACACGTTAGAGCCATTCTGATAATGAAACGGATTACAGTTAAATGCGCTGATTTTCGTTATATTAAAGGAAAAATCAATTGCGAGAAAAAAAGGTGCACAAAAAAAAATGCACGATCCTGAAAAAAAGCCAAAAATGCCTAAAATACACGTTAGAGCCATTCTGATAATGAAACGGATTACAGTTAAATGCGCTGATTTTCGTTATATTAAAGGAAAAATCAATTGCGAGAAAAAAGGTGCACAAAAAAAAAAAAAATGCACGATCCTGAAAAAAAGCCAAAAATGCCTAAAATACACGTTAGAGCCATTCTGATAATGAAACGGATTACAGTTAAATGCGCTGATTTTCGTTATATTAAAGGAAAAATCAATTGCGAGAAAAAAGGTGCAAAAAAATGCACGATCCTGAAAAAAGCCAAAAATGCTTAAAATACACGTTAGAGCCATTCTGATAATGAAACGGATTACAGTTAAATGCGCTGATTTTCGTTATATTAAAGGAAAAATCAATTGCGAGAAAAAAGGTGCAAAAAAAAAGAAAATCACGATCCTGAAAAAAAAGCCAAAATTGCCTAAAATACACGTTAGAGCCATTCTGATAATGAAACGGATTACAGTTAAATGCGCTGATTTTCGTTATATTAAAGGAAAAAGAAAAAAAGGTGCACAAAAAAAATGCACGATCCTGAAAAAAGCCAAAAATGCCTAAAATACACGTTAGAGCCATTCTGATAATGAAACGGATTACAGTTAAATGCGCTGATTTTCGTTATATTAAAGGAAAAATCAATTGCGAGAAAAAAGGTGCACAAAAAAAAAAAAAAAATGCACGATCCTGAAAAAAAGCCAAAAATGCCTAAAATACACGTTAGAGCCATTCTGATAATGAAACGGATTACAGTTAAATGCGCTGATTTTCGTTATATTAAAGGAAAAATCAATTGCGAGACAAAAGGTGCACAAAAAAAAAAAAAATGCACGATCCTGAAAAAAAAGCCTAAAATACACGTTAGAGCCATTCTGATAATGAAACGGATTACAGTTAAATGCGCTGATTTTCGTTATATTAAAGGAAAAATCAATTGCGAGAAAAAAGGTGCACAAA
>NW_028234413.1:23630081-23632581 GCF_977035675.1 Penaeus japonicus | reverse complement strand
AGATGCGACTGCCTCGTAACGTTGAAACTCTTCCCATCACAAAGACTCCATTGCGCCAACTGCCTTTCAGCACCAGCCAACTTTTATTGACATGGATGACATAGAAAATGTCCCAGGTCCTGTTTGGAAATGAATGTTTCTTTTTAGGCTGAAGTTAATGAGAAAAAGAATTCTGCAGTGGAATCAAAATATCCAAACATTTCATCTCTAGCATTGACATTGTTTGCCTTTCCTTTCTTTAATGCCTCTCACATGAATGTGGTACGCACTAAGCTAAGAAATCGTTTCATTATAAGAAGCAATACTCTAGATCAGATATGGATTATCTGTTCAAGGGATGCCATGCGTCTCTTTCAAGCCAAATGAAGATACAGTGAAGATTTTCAATGCAAAGGGAAATGCAGATATTATGTCCCTTGAACTGGATGCAGAATAAAAAAATAAAAACAATTATACAAAAGAAACAGGATAGATTTTTTCATGCTTTTTGTTGCAAAGTAACTTTATTTTTGTAAAAAAAAAAAACAATTTGTATTAATTTCATCTCATTCAAGATGGTTTGTCATCAATTATCAATAAATGTGATGCAACAATAAAAGCATAATTTCAATATTGTATAGTAAGAAAATATGTTTGTGGAATACACTGTGGAATTTTCATAATTTTCGTGGATATTTTACGTGGATCATAAATAAGAGCAAAGTGGCAACACTGCTTCGCCTATTTGCTACAGACATCTGGCGTCCCGCGTTGCTACAGTGAGAATAGCAATAGCATGAATATGGACTTGAATGTGAACAAGAACAAAAACATAAACACGGACATAAATATTAGCAAAGTAGCAGTAGTGGTAGTATGATAATAATAATATAATAGTATCAACATAGCAATACCAGTATATAGCTAGTAGTATTAGTAATACTTTATAAGTAGTGAAGTGATAGTATTATTATAGTAATATAGTAATTTAGTAGCAATTACATCATTATTTTTATTAGATAATGATGTAAATAGTAACAATATCAATAATGAAAATATTAATGATAGTAATAGAATAGAAAGAAATGAATTTTGCAGTAATAAATATAATTTTAGTTGCTTATGTAAATATGATAATTACTTTTATTTACTGTTACTATTATCATTATTAATTATTGTATTCGTTTTTATCATCATTACCATTATCATTGCCATTATTTCCCAAATGTTATCGGTGTTCACATTGTTATTACTATTATTATCATTATTATTATTGTTATTATCATTATTACCATTACCATCTTTATTAGTAGTAATATTAGTAGCTTTAATATCATTATCATTACTACTATCTTCAAATCACATCCGTTATCATTATTACCATCTTCATGCCATGTTTATTATCATTATTACTATCATTATTATGATTGTTATCATTATCATCATTACTACCATTGTTATGATTGTTATCATTATCATTATTATTGATATTATAGATATTATCATTATTATTCATTACTGTTACTAATTTTACTATCTTCTTTATCATTAGTATCATCATTATTACTATTATGATCAATATTATCATTACTATTGATTAGTATTCTTACTATCAATACTGTTGGTGGTGATGGTGATAATTTTTTTTTCATTATCATTATTACAATTATTGTTATCATTAATACAATGGCCATCACCAGTAGTATTACCGTTACTATTATCAATACCATTATTATTTTTGTGATTATCATTATCATGATTATAATCGTTTAAAGTATTGTTATTGATATCATTATTGTTATCTTTTGAATTATTTATCTTATATTCAATACTACCTCTAGTTCTACAACTCTCTTTATCATTATCATCATTATAATTGTTATAATAATGATGATGATAGCTATGATAGTAATGGTAATAATAATGATAATAATAATAATGTAAATAATATTAGCGATAATAATAGAAATTATATTGATAATAACAGTAACAATGGAACTGATGATAATAACAATTGTGATAATAATGATGATGATATTGTTATAATTATCATTGTTATTACTATTGTTATCATTATCATCATTATTCTCATTATCATCATTTTCAAGAAAAAACGACTATTGCCTTGAGAATAATGATAACGTTGATGACAACGCTATCTCATCATTATTATCATTATCATTAATAATGACAAATATTGTTACGATAATTGTAATGATAATAATAATAATATTGATGATGGTAATTATAACAGAAATGATAAGAAATAGGGATTATAAAGATAGACCTCAATATAATGATCAAAATATTATTGATACTGAAAATAAAAAGTATATATTAACGATAATAATAGAGGTTTCATTATTGATATAATTATAATTATTATCATTGTTATAATCATTAGTATTATTATTATTACTGCTACTACTATCATTATCATTATTATTTGTTACTCTTATCATTATTGTCATTATCATGACCAAGGTAATCATTATCATCTTTAGTATTACTATCGTGATTA
>NW_028234413.1:23610081-23612581 GCF_977035675.1 Penaeus japonicus | reverse complement strand
AGCAGTATGAAATAAACTATAACCATTGACCTGCGATAACTACTAGGACATAGTAAATACAACGTAAACCTAAGGCAACTCACCAGTCACCATCAGTCATATCATCTGTGCGAATCTCCAATCCATCATACCAACAAATGTTGACGATGGTGGCTGTATCAACATAATGGTCTGTCCTCTGATAAATGTTGAAACTCGTGAATGTTACATTGACTAAGTAACACGACGGCGCTTGGATGACTTTTGTAAATTTCACCTCTGAAATATGATTTTAATTTCTATAATTTTCTTTAGCTTTTATTTACTTATGATTCTTTAAGTTTAACTAACGTTTTGATAAATTTTCAATAGAATAATCACCAAATTTTGGTTAACAAATGATAACAAAAAGGTAAGCCGCCCACTTTTAACATAGATGTTTTGAATGTATGTATTTTTAATCCTTTCTGCATAAGTTTTCTCCCGATATCCCCCTTTTGGACTATTAGGAGTCAAGGGAAAAAATCGAAAAAATATAAACGATTTTCTTATAGCTTTACAGTGGTCAAGACATTGTGTAAAACCATTGTTTTGATTTTTGCATAATTTGATCACGAGTATAAGAAATGTGACAGATACGCTTTTAAGTTTCTTTTAAGAATTCCAGTGGAACTTCCTTGACTGGAAGTATCACTAACAATTCATATACAAAAATAGCATCCCTGTAAACTTGTTATCTACTTTTTGTAGCCGTACATGTAAAAAACAGAAAAAGTGTAAATACCTCATACTACTTACTATAGAAAATGTAATTGTTTAAAACATTATAATATGCGTAAACATTACATCTTTGTAGCATTTTTGTTCTTAAAAGATTTTCCAGATCTAAGACCTCCCTCTTTATTTCAATGTAAATATTGCACATGGGGTAAAAAATTGAATCAATTTCTCATAGTCTGATTTTCAAATAAATTGATATTTTACATGTTAGGTAGGAAAAAGAAGGGTTTGAAGAAAACACAAAAGTATTTAACCCTAAATGTCGAAAACCGACCTCTAAGAATAAGTGATCCCCTAAAATAGATACTTTTACTGTGGATTAATTATTTGAATTCATACTTATCTGCAAATTGTATTAAAACCGTATTACCATTAGGAGTTATAGAATTAACAGTAATACGTCGTAGACAAAGTTTAATATGCGAGGGACTCATATAATTAACGGTCTTCACACCAGGGTGAGGTGTACAAAACACCTAAAATGAAAGTGGATTCATCTGCTAACACCACTCGGAGGGGATGATACTGGCCGTTACTCTCTTGCGGCCGTGGATTTGATATATAAGAAAAAAAAAAAACACAACAAGATTTTCATATAATTCACAGACGGATTTAATCTTCCGAGCACGCGCCTACTACCTAGCCTCACGGGTGTATAAAACAAAAGAACACCAAGAATAGCTTCTTGGTTTATCTGCCGACGCCACCCGGAGGGGATGATATTGACCGTTACTTCCTTGCAGCTATGGGTATGAAACATAAGAAAACCACAAAATGTTCATAAAATTTGACCATCTCACGGTGTACAAAACGAATGAATACAATAATGACACGCTAATTTCACTGTCGACATCCATAGGGCGAGGTGAGCCGGGAGAAAATATAAAGGCCAGTGTCACTCCCTCCATGATGAGCTTAAGGTCAAATTGTTGATATGGCGATATTCCCTGAAATTCGAAACACTCACCTACAGGCGATGTTAAAGAACTGGGTGAAGAGAAGGAAGTTGGAGCTGTAATTGTCTCCGAATAAGGTGGCAGACAAGACTCTATAGGACACATAGGAAAAACACAATCATTTTATGAACATTATATAGTGAAAACTAAAATATGAAATTATATCATATACTTTTATGAAAGGAACTTTCGAGAGAGAAATGCTCACCTTCGTAGGGCGTAGTAACAGTTTCGCAATTGGACCCACTGGTGCCATCAGGGCAGCTACAGGAACATGATGTATTAAGATAACCATAATGCTGGCAAGGATCACTTACCAGTGAACATTGAGATAAAATCTTGCTTGTACATTGGTACATAGTGTTAGCTAAGAGTTTATCCATATGAGAAATTCGTGTCCTCTGACCTAAAGCACCTTGGAATAACGGGTCCAATGTGGCAATTGTTATTTCGCCATTATTGGTAAATGCCTGAGAAAGAAAATGAAATGTATTAATGATTATGTAAATGGTCTGCTTGGCAATGGAATAGGCAATATGTATTTATTGTCATTATCATTATCATTATTATTATCATCACTATTATTAGCATTATTGATATAATTGTTGCTATTACTATCACTGCTATCATACCCATTATTATTATCATTATTATTACCATCATAGTAATCATTATCATTATTAGATTATCGCATTATCATTATCTTCATTATCATATTACTACTATCATAGTCATTATTGTTATTATTATTATTATTTATACTATTATATTTTAAAGTATCATTA
>NW_028234413.1:23580081-23582581 GCF_977035675.1 Penaeus japonicus | reverse complement strand
TCTACTTCTCTGAATATCGGGTGGGCGTAGGCTGGGTAGACCCGCCCTCATCTTTAGTTCATAATGATGATCGAGATTAATGTATGATATATCATATATATATATATATATATATATATATATATATATATATATATATATATATATATATATATATATACGTATATGTATACACCATCATCATCACCATCGTCAGCCTGTATCATTTCATTGCAGGACGTAGGCCTCTCTCAATCTTTTCCAGTCATTCCGGTTTTGTGTCCTCTGATGTCCTCCAGTTTACTCCTGTGAAATTCACTATTTCATCACGCCATCTTGTCATTGGTCTAGCCCTTGGTCTCTTTGTGTCGTGTATTTCCCATTCTGTTGTTTTCTTTGTCCACCTGTTGTCCTGTCTCCGTTATATATGGCCTGCCCACTGCCACTTTTTCTTCTTGATGCACTTGAGTAGATACTCTACTTTTGTTTGTTGCTTGAATCATGTGTCTTTTTTCTTGTCTCTTAAGCTAATTCCTAGCATAAGCCTTTCCACTCCTCTTTGAGCTCTTAATAATTTCCTCTCGAGTACCTTGGTCCTAGTCCATGTTTCTGACCCATAAGTTATGACGGGGAGGACGCATTGGTCAAAAATCTCTCTCTTTTGACATAGTGGCAGACGACCTTGTAATGTATTAATTTGTGTACTGAAGGCACTCCATCCTAGCCTTATTCGCCATTTTATCTCGGCTTCGAAGGATGTACTTGTCTGGATGAGTTGCCCCAGGTATACATACCCTGTATTTGTATTTGCTTAACTGGGGTTCGACTGTTGAACATGACTTTAGTCTTTTTCATGTTCATTTTAAGGCCAATCTTCAAACTTTCCCTATTCAAATCACTTAGTAATTGTAATTCATCTGCTGACTCGCCGAAAAGAACAATGTCATATGCAAATCTTAGATTGCTCAAGTGCTCATTCCCTATTTTAATCCCTTTCTCTTCCAATCTAACTTCCTCCAAGCAAGCCTTAAACAGCTTCGGTGAAATGGTGTCACCCTGCCTTTTTATGGTATATCATTGGTTTCTGTGTGGATCTTGATGGTCGCTGTATCGTCTCGATATATAACCTCTAATAATCTGCAATATATTTCCTCTACTCCTTGTTTATGAATTGCATCTAGTACTGCAGCTATCTGTACCGAATCGAATGCCTTTTCATAATCTATGAATGCCATACACAGGGGTTTTCTATATTCGTTTGTTTTCTCTTTTATTTAGGTTAGTATGTGGATATGGTCTGTAGTTGAGAATACGCTGCGGAACCCTACCTGTTCCCTGGGTTGTTTTGAATGTAATGTATCGGTGATACGGGCTGTGATGATTTTTGTGAACAGTTTATAGATTACTGAAAGGAGGCTGATAGGTCGGTAGTTCTTTAATTTTTTTGTGTCCCCCTTTTTGTTAAAATTATTACTGCGTTTTTTTTAGGATTTCGGAGTTTTACCAATGCTTAGACATTTGATAAAAAGATTGGTCGAAGTCTCTCCTGCATCTTGAATAAGATCTACACTAATGCCATATTCTCCTGGTGTTTTTCCTCTTTTGATGCCTTTTAGTGTCCTTTTCACTTCCTCTACCGTAATGTTTGGAACGTCTCCAAATGTTGTGTTTGTTTCCATAAGTGGTTGATCGTTTGAGTGGTATAGGTCGTAGTAGAAGTCTCCTGTTACTTTGAGAATTTCCTTTTTATTGTATGTCACCTCTCCATTGGGTTTCTTTACTGCATACATTTGGTTTTTCCCTATTTTGAGCCTCATTTTCGTATTTTAAATTTGCGCACATTTTTTTTCTTCTTGTTTATCATCTTAGTCAGCTCTGCTGATTCTATCTTGTCTCTGATTGATGTTATTTTCATGTTCCTACGCTGTTTCATAAGATTTTTTGTCCCTACCGAAAGCTTACCGAACTTTTCTTTTTCGTCTTTACCCCGTATTTCAAGTGCAGCTTCCTTTAATATCTCACTGAATTGGTCGTTCATATGGTCTATGTCAAGTTTTCGAGAGCTGAGTATCTGTTTCAGATGTCAATACTGAATTCCGTCGCCCTATGCTTCATGTTAATTGGATTAACGAGAGGCTCCTGTATGAGCTTACTTCGTTCCTTTCTTAGCTGTAATTTTACTCTACTTCTGACCAGTCTATGCTCACTACCGACATTTACTTTCTTGATAACGGTTACACCCTATACAATGTCGCGCCTATTGATGATTTTGAAGTCATTTTCGTCTTTAATGCCGGATGGTGATTTCCATGTCCATTTCCTCCCGGTTTCTTTTCGAAGAATGTATTCACAATTTTAGGCGATCGAGCTTCAGCGAATTCTATTAGCCTTTGCCCTCTTTCATTTCTGGTGCATATTCCATGTTTCCCAACCGAGGTTTCTCCATCTTCCCTTATTCCTATCCTATAATTTCTGCTCTTCGCCTAGTCTTCTTTACTTCAGAAAGTCCTACAATATCTCA
>NW_028234413.1:23557581-23560081 GCF_977035675.1 Penaeus japonicus | reverse complement strand
ATATAAAAATAAATACCGTAACTATATATAAAATCATACAAAAAATAAAATAAACAAAACACTAAAAAACCATCCATAAAAATATAAAGAAGAAAAAAAAAAAAAACAAAAAACAAAAAAAATAAAAAAAAAAAACTAAAAAAAAAATACTAATAATATAAAAACTAAACGAACAAAAAACAAACTAAAAATAATAAAAAAAAAAGATAGAACAGAAAAAAAAAATACAAAAAAAAAAAATAAAATATAACAAAATATAAAAAAATCTAAAAAAATAAAACAAAACTAAACAAAAATAAAAAAATCTAAAAAAAAAAACGCTAAAAAACATACAAATTAAAATTAGAAAAAAAAAACTAAAAAAAAAAAACAGCGAAAATACTAAAAAATCCAAATAAAAACACAAATAAAAAAAATTTAAAACGATGAAAATCAAACAAAAATAAAAGTACAAAAAAAAATAAAAATAACTAAATTAAAAAAAAAAAATTTAAATATACAAACCAAAAAAATAAACAAAAAATAAAAAAAGTATAACTATAAATAAGAAAAAATATATAAAAATAAAAAATAATAAGAAAAAAAAAGACTAATAAATAAAATAAAAAAAAAAAAGCTAAATTAAAAAAAAATTAAAATAATTAAACCTAATCTAAAACTAAAATGATAAAAAAAAAAAATAAAAAAAATATATAAAAAAAAAAAAAAATATAAAAAATAAAAAAAAATATAAATAAAGACTAAATATAACTACAAAAAAACGAATAAAAAATAAGAAAAAATTAAATAAAATTAAATAAAAAAACTAAAAAGGAAAAATCTAAAAAAAAAAAAAAAAACTTATAAAAGCAAAAAAAAAGAGCTAAAAACTAAATAATAAAAAAAACAATATAAAAAAAAGATAAAAACAACACTTAGAAGAAAAATAATAAAAGAAAATAAAATAAAAGACTAAAAAATAAGAAGATTAAAAACTCAAATAAGAAAATGATAAAAATAAATACACAAAAAAAATCCGTATAAAAAAAATAAAAAAAAAAAAAAATATAAGAAAAATAAAAAATATAAAATTAATACAAAAAAAAAAATAAAATAAAAAATAAACAAAGATATAAATATAAAATAAAAATAATCTACATTAAAAAACGTATAGAAAAAAATAAATAAACTTTATTTAAACAATAGAATCTAAAAAAATTGAAAAAAATAAAAAAAAAATATAGAAATATAAATAGAAAATAAGATAAAAAAATAAAAATCGAAAAATAAAAAAAATGAAGAAGCTAAATATAATGAAAAAAATAAAATAAAAAAAATAAAATTAATATATATATAAATATAAAACAATATTAGTATAAAATATATTATAATAATAAAAAAAAAAAATATGATATAATATTATATAATTTATATTTTTTTAAAATTTTATAATTAAATATAATTTGAATTAATATCAAATTAATAATATACATATATTTTGATATATATTTTTTAAAAATTTTAATAATATACTAATATATAATATATAAAATATTAATATATATATATAATTAAATAATATTAAGTATAATATAATATATATATTATATAATATATATAAATATAAATTTAAATTTAATATAAATTTAATAATATTAAATATATAATATAATAATTAATTTATAAAATACTATAATATATAAAAATTTATTATTAATAATTTATATATATGATAAAATATAATAATTTATTATATTATAAATATAAAAATCCAATATATAAATATACAATATTATTTTATATAATATATTATATAACTATAAAAAATAATAACTAATATATAATAATTAATATAATAAAATATATATATATATATATAATATATATAAATATATATATATAAAAAATATAATATTGTGGGAGGTTTCATCAAACCTCCATGACATAACTTGCGCAGCAGAAAGGAACGAATCCAGGTTTGTCCAGACTGTGCTAACCCTCACACGATTCTTTCTTAATATAGATATTTTGTTTGTTTATGAGATTACCCCTTTTTAGTTTACCTGTATGTTTTCGATTGTTTTAATTGCAGTATCGCTTATATACCGTTCTTGCCGAAGTTTTAGAATTATTTTTATTATTGTATTTCATGAATATTATTTTGAGTTGGAACTTTTAATAGCACAATAATTTGACTTTTTTTCAAAAGGAAATATTATCGTTCTTTTTAATAACGAATTTTTACTCGGAGCTTATTTGTATGTTTATTTACTGTACCTAAATATAGTTTAGATTATTCTTTTCTAATGATTATGAATATTGAATTTTATAGAATTGAATTTGGCCCTATTTCGTTATTTGACGACACACAGTGACTCTTGCTTGTGGGTGCCCCGTTTTTATTTCTTTTATATTAATGTTTAAAATTTTTACGTCGCCATGGGTTTCCTTTTTGTATAGAAGGTTGTTTTAAATTTATAGGTGATTGTAATTAGTTGGTACATTTGTAAACGATTATAAC
>NW_028234413.1:23545081-23547581 GCF_977035675.1 Penaeus japonicus | reverse complement strand
TTGTGAATTATATGTATATATAAATAATATATTATAAAATATTATATATAAAATTATATATTATATATGAATTTTATATAATTGTAATTTTATATAAATTATATATATATATATTATATATATATTATATAAATATATATATATAAATAAAAATATATTTTTTCATACAAAATTATTTATATATATAATATATATATATTATTTATAATATATATATATTTATATTTATTTTTAATTATATATATATAAATATAAATATACATATTATTATATATATACATATATTATATATATAATATATTAATATAATATATATATATATTTATATTTATATTAATCTTAACATATATATAATAAATATATTTTTTATATATTTAATTTTTAATATTTTATATATATAAAAATTATATATAAAATTTACTATATATATATATATTATATATATATAATATTTTTTTTAATACATATATTATTCACTTTAATATAAATCTATAATATATATATATATATATATGTATATATTATAAATAATATATATTATATATATTTATTTTCTATAATATATATATATATATATATATAGTATATATAATATATATATTAAAAATATTTATAATATATATAATGTATATATATATAATATTTATATATATAATATATATATACATTATATATATATAATATATATAATATTATATATTTATATATATGTGTGTTGTGTGTGTGTTGTGTGGTGTGGTGTGTGTGTGTGGTGTGTGTGTGGTGTGTGTTTGTGTGTGTGCGTGTCTGTTTTTTTTTGGTATATATGTATGAATCAATCACAAAAACGAGTAACGGCACATAACAGAATTAATAACTAAATGAAGGAAAAACTTCCGACGCTTCGACTTTTTCATGAAAGTTCCTCTTAAAGGGCAAAAGGGCAACCCAAAAACATGAATAGGGGAAAAAAATTTTAAAGACAATAATATTTAGAAAGGTGACGGGAAAAAAGGCGGGAATCGGTCACAAAGGATGTTTAGGTCAATTAATTAGGGGGAAAAATTTTCCCACTAAAAGGAGGTAATTTATCCAATCCCATTGACCAGCAATTAATATTGGAATCTTTTTAATTAAAAGAGATTCAAGCAAACTTTTTTGATACGCATTAACGATTTGTGAAATATTGTACATTTTTCGAATTTAGTTTTGACCGGACAGATATGAATAAAACAAGCATAGATTCCCTGGGGTATATCTATATAATATATAATATATATATATATTTAGATATAATATATATATATATATATATTTCATATTAATGTTTATAATATATATTTTTTATATACATGTATTACATATAAATTTTATATATTAGATATATTATATATATATATATATATTGTATTTAATATATATATATACATATATATTAGTAAATATACAATATATCTATATTTAGTATATATATATGAAATATATAATATATATATATAGATATATATTATATATATTCATCTTATATATATCATAAGTATATATATATATATATATTTATATATATATATATATATATATATAAATATATTTTATATAAATATATAAATATTTTTTAATATATATATTATTATTTATTTATATTTATAGATAAATAAATAAATATTTAACACATATATATATATATATTTAATATATATATATATATATATATTTATATATAATAATAAATCAATATATATATATATATATATTTATATATTATATATATATATATATATATATATATATGTATATATATATTTATTTTATATATATTATATATTATATATATATATTGAATTTATTTATTCATTTATTTATTTATTTATTGATATATATCTCAATATATATATATTTTTACATATATATATATATATATTTATATATTATATATATATATACACACACGATATGTATATATATATAAAATATATATATACATATATATATATATATATTTATATATATATTATATATATATATATTATATATATATATGTATATATATATATATATATATATATATATTATATATATATATTTATATATATATATATATATTGTGGAGGTTCATCAAACCTCCATGACATATCTTGCTGAAGCAGAAAGGAACGAATCCAGAGGGTTGTCCAGACTGTGCTCCCCTCACACGATTTTTTTCTTAATATATTTATTTTGTTTGTTTTATTGAGTTACCCCTTTTTTGTTTTCTGTATGTTTACGATTGTTTTAATTGCCAGTATCGCTTATATACAGTTCTTGCCGATGTTTTATGAATTATTTTTATTATTTGTATTTTATGAATATTATTTTGAGTTGGAACTTTTAATAGCATCAAATAATTTGACTTTTTTTTCATAAGGAATTATTTGATCGTTCCTTTTATACTGATTTTTACTCGGTAGCTTATTTTATGTTTATTTACTTACCAAAATATAGTTAAATTTATTCTTTTCTAATTATTATGAATATTGAATTT
>NW_028234413.1:23497006-23502481 GCF_977035675.1 Penaeus japonicus | reverse complement strand
TTACTCTGAAGGCTCGCACATATATGAATAATTAGTACACATCGAGTCGGTTTAAGCACGCAGTCTCTCAACTGTTTACTCACTCACACATTCGTTCAGTTATTCGTTCATACATTCACACATCTCATACACCCACCACGCCCCCTCGGTCCGCACGCTACCAAACCACTTTCATACACGCATATTATACACACATACATCCACGCCCACACTCCTGTTTTTCCCTTACACTCTCTTGCACACGATTCTTGCACCTCCACACACACATGACGTTCCCAGACGTATAACTGGGTGGTGGCAGAAAGGAAGAGTGACGTGCCAAGCGGGCTAATTCTATGCATATACTCATTATCACACATCTCCATATTATACTCATTTGGCATTGAGCCATTGCACTGTCATTCCGTACATCTGCACACTACATTTAGTGGCAGGCAGGACGTCTATTTGGTATTCAACGGTACTACACCTATTCGCCACAGGTATATGGCGTCCCGCACTACTACACGTTTCATTGTCAGAATGGCTCTAACGTGTATTTTAAGCATTTTTGTTTTTTTTCAGGATCGTGCATTTTTTTGTGCACCTTTTTTTCTCGCAATTGCTTTTTCCTTTAATATAACGGAAATCAGCGCATTTAACTGTAATCCGTTTCATTATCAGAATGGCTCTAACGTGTATTTTAAGCATTTTTGGCTTTTTTTCAGGATCGTGCATTTTTTTTTTTTTGCACCTTTTTTCTCGCAATTGCTTTTTCCTTTAATATAACGAAAATCAGCGCATTTAACTGTAATCCGTTTCATTATCAGAATGGCTCTAACGTGTGTTTTAAGCATTTTTGGGTTTTTTTCATGATCGTGCATTTTTTTTGCACCTTTTTTTCTTGCAATTGCTTTTTCCTTTAATATAACGAAAATCAGCGCATTTAACTGTAATCCGTTTCATTATCAGAATGGCTCTAACGTGTATTTTAAGCATTTTTGGCTTTTTTTCAGGATCGTGCATTTTTTTTGTGCACCTTTTTTCTCGCAATTGCTTTTTCCTTTAATATAACGAAAATCAGCGCATTTAACTGTAATCCGTTTCATTATCAGAATGGCTCTAACGTGTATTTTAAGCATTTTTGGCTTTTTTTTCAGGATCGTGCATTTTTTTTGCACCTTTTTTCTCGCAATTGCTTTTTCCTTTAATATAACGAAAATCAGTGCATTTAACTGTAAACTGTTCCATTATCAGAATGGCTCTAACGTGTATTTTAAGCTTTTTTTTGAGCATCGTGAATTTTTTTTTTTTTTTTGCACCTTTTTTCTCGCAATTGATTTTTCCTTTAATATAACGAAAATCAGCGCATTTAACTGTAATCCGTTTCATTATCAGAATGGCTCTAACGTGTATTTTAAGGATTTTTGGCTTTTTTTTCAGGATCGTGCATTTATTTTTTTTTTGCACCTTTTTTCTCGCAATTGCTTTTTCCTTTAATATAACGAAAATCAGTGCATTTAACTGTAATCCGTTTCATTATCAGAATGGGCTCTGAACTGTGGTATTTTAAAGCATTTTTGCGTTTTTTTTTTGATCAAGGATCGTGCGATTTTTTTGTGCACCTTTTTTTTCTCCGCAATTAGCTTTTTTTTTTTTTTTTTCCTTTAATATAACGGAAATCACCATTTAAAACGTGTAATCCGTTTCATATTATCAGAATGGGGCTCCTAACGTGTATTTTAAGCATTTTTTGGCTTTTTTTTTCAGGATCGTCCATTTTTTTTTGTGCACCTTATTTCTCGCAATTGCCTTTTTTCCTTTAATATAACGAAAATCAGCGCCATTTTAACTGTAATGCGGGGGCCGTTTGCATTATCAGAATGGCGGAGGCTAACGTGTATTTTAAGCATTATTTTGGCGTTTTTTATCAGAATCGTTGCAACTTTTTTTTTTTTTGTGGGGGGGCACCTTTTTTCTCTGCAAGTGGTGGCTTGTTTCCTTTAATATAACGAAAATCAGCGCATTTAACTGTAATCCGTTTTGTTCATTATCAGAATGGCTCTAAAACGTGTATTTTAAGAATTTTTGGCTTGTTTTTTCAGGATGCGTTGCATTTTTTTTTGATGCGACCTTTTTTCTTTCTCGCAATTGAAGATTTTTTTCCTTTAATATAACGAAAATCAGCGCATTTACCTGTAATCCGTTTGATTATCAGAATGGCTCTAACGTGTATTTTAAGCAATTTTGGCGTTTTTTCAGAATCGTGCATTTTTTTTGCACCTTTTTTCTCGCAATTGCTTTTTCCTGTAATATAACGAACATCAGCGCATTTAACTGTAATCCTTTTCATTATCAAAATAGCTCTAATTTGTACTTTTTATTAATTTTTGTATTTTGAGGGTCGTATTTTGCTTTTTTTTATTATGCCTTTTTCTCTCAATTTCTTTTTGCCTTTATATAAAGATAATCAGCGTATTTAGCTATAATCCATTTCATATTCCCAATGATTCTGATATGTATTTTAATAATATTTGGTATTTTGAGGATCGTATATATTACTTGCATTTTTTTTATTTCCCCTTTTTCTCTCATTTCCTTTTTGCTTTAATATAACGATAATCAGCGTATTTAGCTATAATCCTTTTCATTATCAGAATGGCTCTAATATGTATTTTAATCGTCTTTAGTATTTTGAGGATTTTTACCCCTTTTGTCTCTCAATTTCTTTTCCCTCTGATATAACGATAATCAGTGCATTTAACTGTAATCATTTCATTTCTTTTCATTATCAAAATAGTTTTAATTTGTATTTTAATCATCTAAGCTATTTTGAGGATCGTATATATTACTTGAATTTTTAAGAATTTCCCCTTCTTTCTCTCAGTTCCTTTTTGTTCTAATATAACGATAATCAGCGTATTTACCTATAATCCTTTTCATTATCAGAATGGTTCTTATATGTATTTTAATCATCTTTTGTATTTTCAGGATCGTATATATTACTTGCATTTTTTATTATTTATTTCCCCTTTTTTCTCACAATATCTTTTTGCTGTTATATAACGATAATCAGCGTATTTAGCTGTAATCTTTTTCATTATCAGAATGGTTTAATATGTTTTTTTTGTTTTTTTTTTTTTGGTATTTTGAGGATCGTATATATGACTTGCATTTTTTTATTTCCCCTTTTTTCTTTTAATTCCTTTTTGCTCTAATATTACGATAATCAGCATATATAGCTATAATCCTTTTCATTATCAGAATGGCTTTAATATGTATGTAAATCATCTTTAGTATTTTTTTTTTCCCCCTTTTTTCTCAATCCATTTTTCCTCTAACTGTATTCCTTTTCGTTATCAGAATGGCTCAAATTGGTGTTTCATTTTATCATTTTTGGCATTTTGAGAAGCGTATATATTACTTTTTTTTCTCTCAATTCATTTTTCATCTAATATAACGATAATCAACGCATTAAACTATAATCCTTTTCATTATCAAAATAGTTTTAATATGTATTTTATATCATTTTTCATATTTTGGGGGTCGTATATGTTACTTGCATTTTTTTAATTCCCCTTTTTTCTTTCAATTCCATTTTGCTCTAATATAACGATAATTAGCATATTTAGCTATAATCATTTTTTAATGATCGGAATAGTTCTTATATATATTTTAATCATCTTTGATATTTTCAGGATTGTCTATATTACTCGCATTTTTTCTATTTCCCCTTTTTTCCCTTAATTATTTTTTTGCTTTAATATAACGATAATCAGCGTATCTAGCTATAGTCCTTTTTATTATCAGAATGGCTCTAATATGCATTTTAATCATTTTTGGTAATAATCAGCGCATTTAGCTGATTATTAGAGCAAAAAGGAATTAAGAGAAAAAGAAAGAAAAAAAACGATCTTGAAAATACCAAAGATGTTTAAAATACATATTAGAACCATTCTGATAATGAAATGGATTATAGCTAAATATGCTTATGATCGTAGAGCAAAAAGAAATTGAGGGAAAATAGGGGAAATAAAAAAATAAAGTCATATATATGAATATGAAAATACCAAAAATGTAATCCTTTTCGTCATCGGAATGGCTCTAATATGTATTTTAAACATATTTTTTTCAGGATAGTACATATTACTTGCATTTCCTTTTATTTCCCCCTTTTTCTCTTTTTTGCTCTAATATAATGATAATCAGCATATTTAGCTATAATCCTTTTTATTATCAGAATGGCTCTAATATGTATTTTCAGGATCGTTTTTTTTTTTCACATTACCGTTTCATTATCAGAGTGGCTGTAATGTGTATATGAATCATTTTTTGTATTTTCAGGATCATATATTTTACTTTTTTATTTCCCCTTTTTTATCTCAATTCCTTATTGCTCTAATATAACGATTATCAGCGTATTTAGCTAAAATCCTTTTCAATATCAGAATGGCTCTTATATGTATTTAATCAATTTTGGCATTTTCAGGAACGTATACATTACTTGCATTTTTTCTCCTTTTTCTCTCAATGCTTTTTTGCTCTAATATAACGATAATCAGAGTATTTAGCTATAATCCTTTTCATTATCAGAAATGTTTTGATATGTATTTCATTTTTATTTTATTTTTTTCATGATCAAATATTACTTGCATTTTTCTTATTACCCCTTTTTTTTTCTCTAAATTCCTTTTTGCTCTTAATATAACGATAATCAACGCATTTAACTGTAATCATTTTAATTATCAGAATGGCTCTAATATGTATTTTAATCATTGTTGGTATTTTCAGGATCGTTTATATTGCATTTTTTTATTTCCCTTTTTTCTCTTGATTCTTTTTTGCTGTAATATAACGATAATCAGTGTATTTAACTATAATTATTTTTATTATCAGAATGGTTCTAATATGTATCTTAATCATCTTTGGCATTTTCAGAATCGTTGTTTTCCCTTTTTTCCCTCAATTCCTTTTTCCTCTAATATAACGATAATTAGCGCAATTTCTTTTTTCTAATATAGCGATGATCAGCGTATTTAGCTATAATCCTTTTCATTATCAGAATGGTTCTAATATGTATTTTAATCATCTTTGTTATTTTCAGGATCGTATGTATTAATTGCATTTCTTTTATTTCCCCTTTTTTTCTCTCAATTCCTTTTTGTTTTTGTTTTTTTATAACGATAATCAGAATATTTAGCTATAATCCTTTTCATCATCAGAATGGTTCTAATATGTATTTTAATCGTCTTTGGTATTTTGAGGATCTCTTTTTTTCCCTATATTCTCCTAATACCTTTATCCTCTAATATAACGATAATCAGCGCATTGAACTGTAATCTTTTTCATTATCAGAATAATTCTGATTTGTATTTTTTATCATTTTTGGTATTTTGAGGATCGTATATATTAATTGCATTTTTTTTTATTATTTCCCTTTTTTTCAATTCCTTTTTGCTGTAATATAACGATAATCAGCGTATTTAGCTATTTTCC
>NW_028234413.1:23447006-23449506 GCF_977035675.1 Penaeus japonicus | reverse complement strand
ATTTACCATGACACTACGAACATATTGGCGAATATGTAAATAAATGGATAATGCTACATTCTTCCTGGGGAAACAGCATCCGCCTATGCAGTTCATGTATCACTTACAGCTTAGGAAATTGATATAGCCTATAGTTAGCAGTCTAGACAAATCAGCATTGAGTTAGAATGAGAGTCCTTCCTTTTGCTAAAGTAGTGAATCCATAAATTACAAATAGTGTTGTAAGAAAATCAAACATACGTAAATGCAGATTGAATAAAGTTACGTGAATTATTGCTAAATACAATACTCATAAAAAAGAACAAAATTATGAAATTACAAAACAACTAGCAAAGTGCTTATTCTATATCCGTGTCCAGACAATAAGTAATCAGGATCCAGATGGAGTTATCATCCTAGCTAAGTCTTGTTACCATCACCTCAATCAGGAATACCAGACATGATATCAGCGCTCCTGCGGACGTTGTAAATCGTTGATTATCATATCCATGAAATATAATTTTGGATGATTAACTTAAAATATAACTTAAATCCAGAATCATTTGCACTTTACGACTTCCTAATGTGCTCTAAAAAAAACTCATGATGGATGGTGGCAATAGAGTACTGGATGTAAGTCATTTGGGCTGGGTAGCTTTGAAAGGCACCAGATGGAATCAAAAACAATAAATCCAGAGTTGTAACTCAGTTCATGCCCAACTAGACTTTGATTATTCCTCAGAGTGCAATTACTGCATATATAATTTTCAATATAAAATGTAATGTTTTAAACTTAAGATAGTAGTAGAAGGCCATGCTTCTCACCGGCGACATAAACGCAGAAAACACCGGCAAAGTCTGTGAAGGTCATCGACCTCTGGCTGGTTGATGTAAATCCGGATTCAAGAGGCTTTAGACACTCGCTAGCGTTGATCACAGTGTGTTTTCATATATAATGGGTTCAGATTCCCTGCATTTTTTGACTCGACGGAATGCGGTGGAAATACGTTGGATAGTATTTTATGACTACAACGGTAATCTTGCAGTGCAATGAAGGATCCAGGATGAAATAAATCAATATGGGACCGGGGATTCCATTTGTTGTTATTGGTTGACATTTTATTTCGCATCTATAGCGAACTCTTGCATACACACTTATCAACACTCGAACACACACACACGAACACACACACACACACAAACACACACACACTCATACATACACACGCACACACTGACACGCATAAATGAATAAATGAATAAATAAATAAATAAATATATATATATATGTATATATATATATATATATATATATATATATATATATATATATATATATATATATATATATATACATATCACAAACACACACCAAGTGTCGGCAACCCTTGGCACGCGTGCTAAACGTAGAACGATAATGATAATAATAATTTTAATGATCAAGATGTCGATAATGATGATAATAGCAATATTGATATTGATTATGATAATAATGACGATAATGATGCTATCATTTTTATCATCATTATAACAATAAAAAATAAAGGTGAAGCTAGAGAAAGTAGAAGAGTGCTTAAGCATAGATTTTGCATCATTGAAGAATAGTTCAATTACAAATGGTCAATTACAAATAAAATATTTTGTTTACATATTTATAGTAGGTCTATTACTTAACCTGAAAGTGAGTGTAGAGATAAAAACATAATTGGCACCTGATATCACTAGCAGCAAGAAATGTATGCTCCCTGCCCTGACCTCAGTGTGGGAAAAGGATCCTCCTTCTTCCCCATAAGACCACCCGTGACTGATTGTGGACTCCAGGACCTGGCACAACGATCGCGCACAACTAATCCCGAGTGACCTAACTTGGGGGGGGGGGGGTACCTATCACACACTGAGATCAGGGCGAGCATGAATGGCACCAGTGAAGAGGATAGGGTCGGCTCTTGCCCGTCATATCATCCAACCACCACGATGCAACCTCCTCTCGGATCCAGTCTTCTACTTGCGCCTGCATTCATATGGATATATATATATTTTATATATATATATATATATATATAATATATATATATATATATATATATATATATATATATATATATATATATACATATATATAATATATATATATATATATATTATATATATATATATATATATAATATATATTATTATATATATTTATATATATATATATATATATATATATATTATATATATATATATATATTATATATATATATATTTATATATATATACTATATATATTATATATATATATATATATATATATATATATATATTTTATATTATATATATATAATATAATATATATATATATAATATATATATATATATATATATATATATATATATATATATAATATATATATATATATATATATATATATATATATAATATATATATATATATATATATATATATATATATATTTATATATTAATATATATATATTATATATTATATAATATATATAATATATATTATATATATATA
>NW_028234413.1:23443836-23446906 GCF_977035675.1 Penaeus japonicus | reverse complement strand
GACATACAAGTGACTGTAGAGACAATACAAAGCAAAGCCATGAGAACAATTATTGTAGCACCCAGATGGCTCAGACTTACAACCTTAAGAAAAGGAACCTTCCTAACGTCACTCGACTCCAACAACTCCCAATTTAGATGGCATCACTATCTCAACTGATCAATAATAAGAAAATGCCCCAATAAAAGGACACTTTATGGTCGTATCCGCACTTCACGCTCCCAACACTACAACTCTCCTGGCCGCAAAAGGAATTTATGCCCCTATGCAATGGGTAGCTTCATAAGTTGAAACTAATAACCCACACGAAATAGGAATGTGCTGCCACACAGAGGGTTTATTCAAATATGGTTTATTCTATAATGCAGATGACGTACGTTATGGTACACGAGAAGTAATAATCACTGCAGCAAAATAATCACAGTAATAAAATACTATTAGGAAACTATAAACAGAAGTTAAGCATTAGTGGTAGCGCAGACGATTCCCCGTCTGTCTGTATATTCCAGACATTCCGGTTATATGCAGGATTTCCTATCGGCATTCCCAACAGTGGTTAAGCGGATACGTAGCCTGGAATGTGAGAGCGGAAGCAATCAATGGTAGTCAGCTCTACTGAGGCCTCATTGATTTTCATTGCCAGGGTCAAATGGCAGCATGTTGCCCTTTGCATGACAAGTCTAGGCCCGAGAGTCAAACATGCTGATGTTGCATTATATATAATTTACAAAATAAAAGTCTCAGCCTTTCTATAATGGCGTCTCTGGTCCGAGTGGTGGTTCTGTGCCTATTGTTCTTTCGAGCAATAGGCAAAAAGTTTTTCCATGTAACTAGTGCTTAAGATAGTGCTAGAGGGGAGGACAGAGTGCAGGGCATAGGACCAGAAGTTGTGCAGAGACATGTAATAAGATAGTTGTTAGTAATAGTTATGAATTAACTAGGTTTATGTAAAACGCATTATGAACTGAAAATGTATCATTACATATATATCAAGTTAATTGTTACTTATCAACATAATATCGTAATGTTATAATGTTTAAAAATAATAAAAAAGTTAGCAAGTGAGTAATGCTAAGTCATAATATAATCATATATAGGTATATAGATAAATGGCAAATATAACACAAGAGTACGACTAGAGAATAAGCATCGGATGGTGCGGTAACTTGCTCGTAGTGCGATGCAACCAACACGCGGCTTCGGCAATGGTCAGTTTTCGGAGTAATCAGAGGAGGCTCGAATGGAGAGCAAGCTCGAATCATCAGCTGTTGCAAGTCAGGTATCTCTCTAAGAATAGACTGGGAAAAAATATTAAAGAGTCACGGCTTCCATGATGAACCCGACAGTTGCAACAAGGAGTTGACAGTATCAGCATACAGCATAGAATGGTCCTGGTAGTCGACAGTAGAAGTGGTAGTTACCAACAGGAACTATCTGCAAGGTATAGTGAAATTAGTATTTCATATGGAGTAAAAATTACATGAATAATATAACATCATTGGGCCATAACGAGAATTAGGAGTTCATATTATATCCTGACAAAATATACGCAGGAGCAGACCGGGTTCATCGAGGGAACTATGTGCAAAAAATTGTGTCTAGTGTGATAATGATGAGTGTGAAAAAATGGTACATTATGAAGCGATTCTAGCTGAATCTAGTCCCCTGGGAGAAGGCACATCGTTAGAACCAAGAATAGGCATGACTTTAGTCAAGATTTTGGGCAAAGTGGGTTTAAAAAATCCAAATATCAACCGAATCAAGACCTACAATTGATAAAAATGCACGGCATGAGTCAGATTGGAGGAGACTGGAAAAATATTGTGAATGAGAGCTGAGATAAAAAAGAATTACAACTTTGACCTAGCGGTCGTTCCGTTCAGGAATTGGTGTTTTACCTTGATAAATAATTGTTGATAGACCATGCTTGTGGTCGGTGAGATTATGCGCCAAATTGAACTCGTCCCGTGGGGAAATGCTGTTTTAGCTCGAGATCAATGATGAATAGGATGAATTATTAGACTCTGCTAAGGTGTTTCAATTGCGTGGCCGATCTCGTCCTTCTGAAAACAAAGGTGCGGCGTGATAGCCAAGATCGGTAAGATGGTAAGCGCGCTCTCTCTGTTTGAGAGAAATAATAGGTTGTCAAGATCTCCGAGGCGCCGCATGCGGAGTGCTAAAATAACCCGTAATTTACGATTTATTCAATTGTGGTACCATATCTACGCGGAAGTAGGGTACAAGATACATATGCAATGGGCAGCATGCAATGAATCCTGATAAGTGAGGTACATTGGTGGGATAAAGACAAAAAAATAAGTTGAAAAGCTATGATAAGTGATTGGCGTTCCGATAGACCCGTGGAAAATTATGAAAGGTCGTAGAACTAGGAGAATCCTATGATGATTAAAGTAATTTTCAATTAAGGGATGAAACAATCAATAATGCAATGATACAGGCAAAGATACTCAAATATGACAAAGGAATAGGATTAGCTAGGAACGAACATGCATCTGCCTGAATCATAACATTCAGTGATGAACATGAAATAATGTTAAGATATAAACAATTACACTAAGAATTGCAATAAATTAAGTGGTATAAGTGATATTATCAAACAACATTATCGGTAATATTGATCGTCTAATGTGAAAAAATTATAGATCACACAGACAGTTGGCAACGCGAACCCAGTTATCGAATTACGAGTGACCCTTGAGTGCGGTCAGTTAGTGACCGTTGAACGAATCTCAAGCGACAGACGATGATCAGTTATAGAAATACGGAGATATATATATAATCATGCATTAAGAATTAGAGTAATGTAAAATAACACCGTACAAACGTATATATGCAAGACGATAAGATAAATGAAAATGTAGATAAGATTGTATAGTTAAGATTTATATGCGAATTTAGCACATTTTTCCAAGTTTCAAGTTCAAAATTGACCATGAGGTGAGATCAGGTTAAGACCTAGTCACATGCAACATTATATGAATTTCTATGTGATGAAGAATAACGTTAAAACGCTAACAATAACAAACGTAAAATAAAATGGAATATTTGT
>NW_028234413.1:23418836-23431336 GCF_977035675.1 Penaeus japonicus | reverse complement strand
GATGAATCAATGATGGAAATACTGAGTGATAGGCGAAAATTCGTGAGGAGGACGTCAAAAGAGAAGGACCAACCTGACTGTCAGAAGACTGCAGTCAAGTTCCCTTCCAAAGTCATGGTTTGGTCCATCATATCTGCACAAGGTACAGGTCGTTTACAGATCGTGGATGGCGCTCTGAATCAAGACGGATACCTTAAGATAAATAAATAAATAAACGCCTGGTACCCCGATTTCGTGAATGGTTTCCTGACAATAACGGAATATTCATGCATGACGGGGCCCCATGTCACACAGCCAGAAGAGTTTCTAGTCATCTAAAAGATCTTAACATCAGAGTGCTTGATTGGCCTGGAAACAGCCCAGATATAAATCCTATTGAAGGTTTATGGAAAGACTTAAAAGATGAAGTCAGCAAAATTGAATGTACCAACAGAGTACAGCTCATCCAGCGGTTGATAGAGGTTTGGCACAGAAATCCAGATATCAGGAACAAAGCACAAGATTACATTAGAAGCATGCCAAGACGTGTTGAAGCAGTTATTAGAGCCAAAGGAGGTCCCACAAAATTCTGAGATGATATATGTATAAAGGAAAAACAATAAAACATATTTACTGTCAAAAAATTCCTTCTGTCAAAAAAATTTGAATAAATCAGTTGAATGGCTAGAATTGTCTATTAATTTTCCCAGAACTGGTACTAAGAAAAAACATTAAAATACAAACAACTATAGAAATACAAATGATAACCATTCCGATAAGGAAAAGGATAACAGCTAATAACGCTGATTATTGTCATGTTATATCAAAAAGGAATTGAGAGAACGAAAAAATATATTATTCGAATTCTGAAAACGTTCATGAAATATAAATAACCAATTTCACAATTTCACAATGAAAAGGCTTATAACCACTAAAGATGATTATAGATTTATCATATTAAAAATTAATTAAGAGAAAAAAAGGAAAAATATTATAACTAAAAAAATGATCATAAGAATATAAACAAAAAACATTATTGATAAGGAAAAGTGTTTATAATCCTTTTCATTATCAATAATGGTTTTTGCTTGTACTAGTACCTATTAACGCTAATTATAATTATATCATAACAAAAAGAAATTGAAAGAAGAAGGAAAAATATATTTCAACTACTAATAACGATAAAAAAAGACAAATAATAACCATTCTCATGATGTAAAAGATCATAGCTAATAACGCTGATTATATTTATACTATTTCAAAAAGGAATTTCGAGAAAAAAGGGGAAAACAATTACAACCACTAAGAACGATTACAAAAATACAAACGACCATAAAAATGCAGATAATATTCGTTTTGATATTGAAAAGCATTATATCTAATAACAGTGATTATTTTTATATCATATGAAAAGGGAATTGAGAAAATAAAGAAAAAATACAAATACTAAGAAGGAACATAAAAATACAAACGATCGTAAAGATAATAAAAACGATTCTGATAATAAAAAGAATTGTAGTTAATAACGCTGATTATAAAAATACAAATGATCATAAAATACAAAGAATAACTATTCTGATAATGAAAAGGAGTATAGGACTCTATCAAGTAGGAATTGAGAGAACAATGAAAAATAAAATTAGAACTATGAAGAACGATCAGAATAATTGAAATAGTAACCAGTCTGATAACGAAAAGAATTTTTAAATAAGCTGATTATTGGCATATTATTCCAAACAGATGTTGAGAGAAAAAAAAAATATTGTGAACAACCGTACAAGTACAAACGATCATAAAAATACAAATAATAAGCCTTCTAATAAGGAAAATGATTATAGCTAATAACGCTGATTATTGTTACATAGTATCAAAAAGAAATTGAAAGAAAACAAAATAGAATTCAAACTAAGAGAACGGTTATAAATATACAAATAATAATCATTCTGAAAATAAGTATAGCTAATAACGCTGATAACTGTTGTATCATATCAAGAAGGAATTCAGAGAAAAAAAGTACAGCTACAGAGAACGATCATAGAAATATGAATAATAAGCATTCTGATGATGAAAAGGATTATAACTAATATGGCGATTTATATTTATAATATATCAAAAAGGAATTAAGAAAAATGAGGAAAAATACATTACAATTACTAACAACTATAATAAAAATACAAATAATAACTATTCGGATAGTGAAAAGGGTTATAGCTAATAATGCTGATAATCGTTATATTATATGAAAAAGGAACTGAGATAGATAAGGAAAACGAAATATACTACAACGACTAATAACTATCATAAAAATACAAAAGATTATAAAAATGCAAATTGATAAACATTCTGAGACGAAAAGAATTATTGTTAATAAAACAGATTATTGTTATATCATATGAAAAAAGGAAAAAAATACTAAAAACGATCATAAAAATACCGACCATAAATATATAAATAATACCTATTCTGATAATGAAAAGTATTAAAGCAAATAACGTTGATTATATTATGCATAAAGGGAATTGAGAGAAAAAAAACACAATTACTAGGATTGATATATAATATATCAAAAAGGAACTGAATAAATGAAGATTAAATCATAATTTCTAAGAACGATCATGAAAATACAAACGATCATGAAATTATAATTTTAATAATGAAAAGAATTACAGCTAATAACGCTGATTAGTGTTAAATCATATAAAAGATGAATATAGAGAAAAAGGGGGAAAATGTAACTACAATACAAATAATAACCATTCAATTAATTAAAAGGATTATAGATAGTAACGTTGATTATTATTATACTATATAAAAAAAAGAATTAAGAGAAAAGGGGGAAAAAATTACAACGAATAAGAACGATAATAGACATACAAACGATCATAAAAATACAAATAACAACCATTCTGATAATGAAACGGATTCTAGCTTATAACGTTAAGTATTGTTATGATAGATCAACAAATGAAAGAAGTATATTTTATACCTAAAAAATGAAGACAAAAAATTACCAACTATGAACGATAATGAAAATTAATATCTATCCTCAAAAAGGAAAGGAATATAGATAATAACGAAGAATATTGGTGTATTATTTTAAAAAGGAATTGGGAGAATAAGACTAATAAGAACGATGAAAGAATAGAAAGTAATAACCATTCTGATAATGAAAAGGGTTATAGCTAATAACGCTGATTAATGTTACATTATATCAAAAATGAAATTGAGAAAAAATTACAACTATTAAGAACGATTATAAAATAAAATCGATCGAAAAAATATAAGAGAAAAAAGCGAAACATATATTAGAAATACTAGGAACGATCATAAAAAATAGCCGGATATTGGCTTTCTTTTGACAAGTTGCATGCCAATAGTAGTAATGATAACAATCAATGATAATAACAACATTAATGACAATGATGATCACAATATTAATGGTGATAATGATAACAACATCAGTGATAATAATGATAAAAACAACAAAACTACGAAACGGTAACAATTACCTCAAAAAGGCGTGTGTGTGTGTGACGACTTGAGAGAGAGGATGAATAGAGAGAGCAGTTATATTTGACGCCTGTAGAGAAGAAGAGATGACGAGTTGATTTTGAGATCTAAAGAGGTGGGGATGTTGATTGAGAGAGAGAGAGAGAGAGAGAGAGAGAGAGATTGTAATGAGAGAGAGAGAGAGAGAGAGAGAGAGAGAGAGAGAGAGAGAGAGAGCACTAGACTGATGAAGTTTAGTTAATATATTGATAGAAAGTGAGACACAATGGATCTTTGTGTAGACGTAGAGAGAGAAAGAGAGAGAGAGAGAGGGAAAGAGAGAGAAAGAGAGAGAGAGAGAGAGAGAGAGCGCGCATGTATAAATATATATATATATATATATATATATATATATATATATATATATATATATATACACACACACACAAAAGATGTATATATGTGTGTGTTTGTGTGTGTGTGTGTGTGATGGTATAGTTTACTCTAATTACCACACATGGGCAATAAAGGATAGTGTGAAACACAGCATCTAATACAATGACAACATATTATAACCACAAGATAATCACGGCACTGTGAGACGGTATGATATATATATGACAAAATATGACTGAAGATAAGAGGTTAGGATTAACACAGTTCTCACAAATTGTAGGACACAGATGTGTGGGAGGTCAGAGGTCAGAGGTCAGGTGTTCCAGTTGAGGCCGGAGACCAAGTGTGTCCTGCTATAGTCAGCGCTTCTTGGAGAAGGACCCGCCCACAGGATAACTAGTTGGAGTTAATACAAGTTCAGCCTATTTCCTATTCGGGGTCACAACATTCCAAGGGTCCGCCCTTCGGTCAGTCTCTGTGGACGACTTTCCCATGCTGTGGTGGCGACCAAAATCTCACGAAGGGCTGAAGTCGCTGGTGCTGCCTGTGACTCCCTAGATGATATGCGAAACCCAGTAATTAAGAAAATCATATCTGTGTATTGTAACTCGATTATATATTGTCAGGTCAGACATTTGTACTGGTTATTTTAACGTTAGAGATAATTACTTTCATATCGCTCTACCGCGCTACCCTCAAATCGTCCCGATTTGGTAAGAAATGAGGTAGGAAACCTTATATTTAACTGAAGGTAAGAGCTCCTTGATGAGGGGAGATCTATAAGAGTGTTATACGAAGAGACAGCAGACATATGGAAGCGTGTTGACTGATGCTCAGGTACCACACGGTTGTGCAGCATGGCAGGCCACGAGATCAGCTGCGCCAGTTACAGGTTTAACACACCTGGGAGGTGTGCTTTTCTGCATTCGTCAACATCTTAGTTGGAAAAAATGTATAAGTATCTGGCGCCTTACATGGCGTTAGGGAGGATGGAAGGTCGAGATATGAAAAGGGAAATAGTTCGTGCTATAAGAACAAATGAAAAAAAAAACACAACCTAAGTTAGTAATATATTGAATTTTTTTTTTTCTTTATATATATATATATGTATATATATATATATATATATATATATATATATATATATATATATATATATTACATATGATATATATACTTTTTTTTTGGGGGGGGGGGGCATCAAGCTGTCGCAAAGTAGGCACCTGTTGAAAAGTTAGACTAGTAAGAAAAATGTTATAGGATGACAATGATACCGACATGGGCTGGAGGCAGCCCATGTCGATCTGCCGACCACGGGGATGTGAGGCCATCCTGACGGCTCACTACTAGTCAAGAGTTGTATTTCACACCAGAAAGAGAGATTTGCTGTTAATTAATTCATTAAGGATGTCTGTCTTCAATCGAGATCGCTCTTTTTTTTTTCTTTTTTTTTTATAATCATCTACAGAGAGAGGTTCCTCTCTGCTGCAGCAGATGAAAGTGGTAGTGACATTAGGTTGGGGAATCTGGGCTCATCATCACACCTCACAAGAGAACCTTCATGTCAAAACTTTTCAGGCTCATATGATGTTTGCTCAGGTTTCAGAGCTTGCATTGGTCCTACATTTACTGTCCCCATATGCATTCTCTCCAATGATATTAGGAAATTTTACAGTCTAATGTTTCAAGCAACTCTACATTCCTGAATAAATCAGAGGACTGAAATTACTGAAGTATTTACTTTGCGCAATATAAAAATTAGGGGTTTTATCTGAAACTGCTCTAATTTTCTACCACGTGTGTTAGCAGAGGGTTCCAGAGAAATGCTCTGTGCCATAAGCTCCAAGAATGGTATCACAAATTCAGCATTTTCTTGAAAGTCGTACCAAATGTACTTGAGACACCCAAAGGTGCCAAATCTGATATTAACTTACCAAATTTGGCAACCCTGAGTGGAAGAGATTGTGTGTAATACGCCGGCAAGGATGCGAAAAGGCAAAATATATAATTGTTTTATCCATACTCTGTGGCAAAAAAATATATATAATTCAAAATTCTATATATCATCATGAAATCCTTGGCTTGTATTTTTTAATTTGACTTTGATGAATGTGCGTTGCTTGTAAGTTAATTTACATTATAGCTTGCCGCCTTTGCCAGCGATTTGAACCAGCATGGAGAATTCCTGTCTCCCGTCTCACCGAGGTTTGAATTGAAGATATTTGTCATGACTGTAGCCTTTAAGATTAGAAGAATCATAGCAATGTAAGTTTTCATTAAACCCTCTATGTTTTTGTTTACTGTGTCCTGGTGTAGAGAGCTGAAAAAGGATGACCATATGTACGCCCTTGTTGACCGCGCGAAAACCATTCGCACCAACCTTGCCTGGGTGTTTATTTGAGTAAAAGGAAGTAATGTTAAGCCTTCCTTTTGAACCTCCAAAATTATTCATTTAACTCTAATACCCTCTCTGAGTAGGATAACTTAAAGAAACGTGTGGCAGTTTTAGTGAAATATATTTCTTTATTGGTGGAATAGATTCTGATGGTTTTTATTATTATGCTAAATGTAGGTATTATTTATTATTTATTTGAGTGATCTAGAAACAAAATTTGACTGTTATTTTTAGAACCAGGTCATAAACTATTTTAAGAACAAATATTTACTCATGATTTTTTTCTTCAAATAGATTGTTGAACATTGTGGTCAGTGAAGAAAAGTCATCGAAGTGCTGTGCTCTTGCATGATGAAATGAAGGCAGGTGAACTGTTCTCGTTGTAGTTCTTTTCTTCACTCTGCCCAGCATGCAGCTCCACTCAGTGTGCTGGTCTCGCTGGCCTTTTCAACTGGTGATGGACGATTTCTTTCTCCATAGAACTAGAGGCGCTCAAATTCAAACGCAAACACATCAGGTGTAGATGAAAAAGACGCCTTGCTGATCAAATTCCAGAGTAAGTTTACATTACATGCTGATGACACTTACTATATGCAGATAAAAATCACAGTTTATGGATATGTGAAACCAAGAAATCAATAACATCACTTCTAGGTTATGAGTGAATAAGCTATATCCAAATGATGGGAAAACCAAGTTCACGACTTTCCAAGCTAAAATTTTCCCGTACATATATAAAGTTAAAGAGTAAAGTTCACTGAGTTTCTGTGAGTCACTATAAACGAAACCTGAAATATGTGTATACATTTCCACAAACAGAGGGACCTGTTGTTCAAAGAAGCAAGAATATTTATCTTTTGTATTCTAGTAAACCTTAACTGATGTATTGTATAGCCCTATGGGGTAAGTCCTACAGTTTGTCCTTGAAATAGTCGTAAGATCATAAAAAAGACTGGTAAGAATTTATGATCACAAATCAACACAAAATCCTCTTCAGAACTCATTTATTTTAATTTGATATTGTACTCAGTGTATTCAAGCACATAAAATATATGGAGGTTCACGCTAAAGTCAACAGCTTTAGATATATTCAAAATTTTATATATATATATAAATATATATATATATATATATATAAAATATCATATAAATATAATAATATAAATATAATTTTATATATTTTTATAAAATATTAAAAATATTTTATATATATATTATATATTTTAAAAATATATATATATTATATATTATATATAATATATATATATATTTTTATATATATATATAAATTAAATTATATATTTAAAAATATAAACCCCAAATATAAAATTATTTTATAGATATTTTATATATATATAATATATATATAATTTATATATATTAAAATAATATATATATATTTTAATAAATAAATAAATAATAAAAATTTAAAAAAAAAAAAATAAAATAAAAAAATAAAAAAAAAATATATACAATATAATATATTTATATATATATATATATAATATATTTATATATATTTGTGTTTTGTTTGTTGTGTTTGTGTGTGTTGTGTAATATATATAACAATATTTTTTATATATATCATATATATATAATTTTATATTTATATTATAAAAAAAATAATATAAAATAAATAAATTATAAAATATGTATTAATATTAAATAATTAATTATTTTAATATTTATTTAAAATTTTAAATAATTATATTTAAAATTAGAAGTTAAATTAATTAAATAAATTTATTAAATAATAATTTAATATAAATAATAAAATTAAATAAATGGATTATTTTAAAATTAAATTATTTATTTATATAATATATAAATGATAAATTAAAAATTAGTTATTTATTAAAAATTAGTTAATATTATATTTATAAAATATATAAATTTTATTTTTTTATTTATTATAAATGATATTATATTAATTATATAAAAGATATTAATTTAGATATATGTTAATTTTGAAATAATTTTTAAATGAATTAATGTTATTAAATTTTTATATTGTTATTAATATTTTTAAGATTGTTGCTTTATTATTATTAAATTTTGAATGTTAAATAATAATAATAAATATATATTAATATATAAATAAATGTAAATAAAATTTATTAATTAAATTTAATTATTTTTATTTAATGAATATTTATAATTATTTTATATTTTATATTAATTAATAAATTGTAAACTTTGAAATTATATTTTTTATTATTTTTATTATAATTTTTGATTTTTTATTTTAGATTAATTTATGTAATAAATTAAATATTTAATAAATTTAAAATAAAGATTAAAATTAAATTATATAATTATAATAAGGATAAATAAATAAAAAATATTAAAAATATAAAATATATTTTATTTATATTGGTATATTTAATAAATGATATTGAAATAATTGTATTAATATAAATATTTTTTATATATGATTTTTTTTATAAATATATTATTATATTTAATATTTTTTTTTTAATTAATTTATATTTTAAATTATTTTTTAAATAATATATTAATTTTATAGAAATGTAAAAAATTAATTATAAAAATAATAAATTAAATATAAATTTAAAATTTAATTATTATTTTAAATTAAATAAATAGTTTTATAAAATAATTAATATTTAAATTAAAATTTATTATAAAAATATAAAATATATTTATAAATAATTAGATTAAAAAATTAAAAATTTTATTTAATAATTGATTTATTAAAAAATTAATTTATAATTAAAAAATTTTAAAAAATTATTTTTTCGGCGAAATTAATAATATTTGGATAATATATAATAAAAATTAAAAAATGGATATTTATTATATATTTTTTGTTTTATATTAGTTATTATAAATTTATTTATTGATAGTTATAATTTTAATAGTATTTTGGTATTAAAAAAATAGTATATTATTATAAATAATATTATTAGAAGTAATTTAATATAATAAATATTTATAATATTTATTAATTTATATATAAATTTAATGATTTTATAAATAATTTTTAATATATATATTTTGATAAAAAATTTGTAGTTAAATTTTATTATTTTATAGATTTAATAATTAATAAATAAATAAAATCAAATTTAAAAGATATATAAATAATAAAATTTTTTATTAAATATATTTTATATTAAAAATTATTATTAAATTATTTTTTAAATAATATTGATATTTTATTAATTATATTATAAATAAATTATAAAGTTATATATATAATTTATTAATATTAAAATTTGATATATAGAATTGGTTATTAAATTAAAAAATTTTATAATATATAATTTGGAAATTTATATTATATAAATAGATTATTAAATAGTATTAATTTATTATGTAAATAATAATTTTTATAAATTTTTAATTTTATATGATTTTTTTTTGTATAATATTAAATTTTTTAGTTATATATAATATAATTATTATTTATAATTATAAATATCTTAATAATTAATTAATATTTATAATAAAATAATATAATAATTAAAAATTTTTTAAAAATTTGTATAATAATATAAATTATATATAATTAAGTTAAAATAAAATTAATATATAATTAAAATGAAATATTTGAATTATAATTCTATAAAATTAAAAATTATAAGTTTAATATATTATATATTATATAATTTGTTTTTTATAAAATATAAAAAATATTATAAAATAAATTAGAATTTATATAAATTTTTTATAATTATATAATAAATTATAATAAAAATTAATAAATAATAAAAAATGAAAAAAATTAAAAATTATAATTATATTTTTATTATAAAATAAAAATTTAATTTTAAATTATAATTTTAAATATTGATGTAATATAATATATATTAATAAAGGATAATAAATAAATTTTAATTATAATTTATTTGAAATGAAAAAATATTTTAAATATATTATATTTAATTATTAATTTAAATATTAAAAAATAATATTTATATTATAATATATTATAATAAAATTTAAAATAATTTAAATTATTATTTTAATAATAATTTATATTTAAATAAATTAAAAAATATAATATAAAATAATAAATATTTTTTATATAAAAAATATAAATATAAAATTATAATATATTATAAATTTAATATATTATATAATTTATTATATAAATAATTATATTTATAATTATATTATTTATTTAATATAATAATTGATTATATATATAAATAAATATAATATTATATTTTATTATTAAAAAAAAGATATTTTATTTTTAATTTTTTTTATTATTTTTAAGTATAAAATAATAATGAGATTAACTTTATTTAATTATTATATTTTAAATTATATAATACATAAATATATATAATATATATAATAGATTTAGATATAAAATATAGAGAATATATATATATATATATATTTACGTTTGTATGTATGTATGTATGCATGTATGTATATGTATATGTATATATATATATATATACATATATGTTTTTATTTATATGTATTTATATATATATATATATATATATATGTATATATATACACATACATATGCATATATTTATATATATATATATATATATATATATATATATATATATATATATATATATATATAATGTATATATGTATGTATGTATACGACTTATACCACTCAAACGATCAACCACGTACGGAGACAAAACACAACAACTGGAGACGTTCCAAACATCACGGTAGAGGAAGTAAATATGGCACTAAAAGGCATGAAAAGAGGAAAAACACCAGGAGATGGCATTAATGTAGATCTTATTCAAGATGCAGGAGAGATTGCGGCAGTAAAACTAGCCAATCTTTTTAACAGATGTCTAAGCGCCGGTAGAACTCCGAAATCCTGGAAAAACGCAATAATATTTATTATACACAAAAAGGGGGACACAAAAGACTTAAAAGAATTACCGACATATAAGCTTCCTTTCAGTAATCTATAAACTGTTCACAAAAATCATCACACCCCGTATCACCGATACATTAGATTCAAAATAACCCAGGGAACAGGCAGGGTTCCGCAGTGGATTCTCAGCTACAGGCCATATCCACACACTAGCCCAAATAGAAGAGAAAGCAAACGAATATAGGAAATCCCTGTGTATGGCATTCGTAGATTATGAAAAGGCATTCGATTCGGTACAGATATCTGCAGTACTAGATGCAATTCGTAAACAAGGAGTAGAGGAAAATATATTGTAGATTATTAGAGGATATATATACAGATGGTACATTGTCCATCAAAATACACGCAGAAACCAATAAAATGCCGAAGCTGTTTACAGTTAGATTGGAAGGAGAAGGGGATAAAAATAGGGAATGAGCACTTAAGCAATTTAAGATTTGCAGATGACATTGTTCTTTTCGGCAAGTCAGCAGATGAACTACAACAATTACTAAACGATTTAAATAGGGAAAGTCTGAAGATTGGCCTTAAATGAACATGAAAAAGACTAAAGTCATGTTCAACAGCCGAACCCCAGTTAAGCAAATACAAATACAGGGCGAGGTACTAGAAGCAGTGAACGAGTATGTATACCTAGGGCAACTCATCAAGACGAGTACATCTTGCGATGCCGAGATAAAACGGCGAATCAGGCTAGGTTGGAGTGCCTACGTAATATATTACATATATTACATGGTCGTCTGCCACTATGTCTAAAGAGAAAGATTTTTAACCAATGTGTCCCCGTCATGACATCTTTTTCTCAGCTTATCCCTATTCGGGGTCGCCGTTTTTTATGAGCTTTCTCCAAGTACTCCTATTGTATACTACTGCTATATCATCAATGGTCTTTTCCTTCAAGTCCCTTTTTATACAATCTTTCCATCTGGTTTTAGGTATACCCTTTCTTCTATTCTTCTACTTCCATTGTCCATAACCCTCTCCCAACATGTTCTTACACCCTCACCTTCTCTTTACATGGCCCAAAGCCACTCAAACTAGACTTTTGGATTTCTTAGAGACTTCCCTACTTTGGCTGTTCCTCTGGTTATTTTAGTCATTTCCTGAACCTATCCTTTTCCCCTGTAACTCCTGACATCCACCTAAGGCATTTTCATCTCCTGCCACATCTAACTTTCTTGTTCTTCTTTCTGTTTAAGAGGTGTTGCTTCCAGCTTAGGTGTAAGGCTGGTCTAACTACGTTTTGTGACCTTTCCTTTAAGGTTTAACTGACACTCTTTTATCGCAAATGACCCCTGACACCTTCCTCCATTGTTCCATCCTCACTGAATACTAGAGTAACTTCCCTTTCCA
>NW_028234413.1:23398836-23408836 GCF_977035675.1 Penaeus japonicus | reverse complement strand
TGGGTGGTGTGTTTGTGTGTGTGTGTGTGTGTATGTGTTTTGTATGTATATATATTGCGTGAAGGTGGGGTGTGTGTGTGTGTGTGTGTATTTGTATAGATATAGTTATAGTGTATATTATAATATAGAATATATTTATATATATATATAGATATATATAGACTGTTTTGTTTATTATATATAAATATTTAAGTTTTTATATATAGTAGATTATATAGATATTATTTATAGTTGTTAAATGTGTATAAATAAAGATATTATATTTTTATATTTTTATTTATATATATTTTATATTAATATATATATTTACATATTTATATTTACATATATTATGTATGGGTACACACAAAACACACACACAACTCACACACCATCAACACAACACACATATATGTATATATAAATATATATGTTATTATTGTGTGTGAGTGTGGTGTTTTAGATTGAGATTGCGCAATACGATATTGATTGAGATGTTTTAGATATTGATTTAGTATATAGTTAGATTGAGATATTTTTGAGATATAGAATAAAGGGGTGTGGATATTGGATTGTATGTGATAGTATATATTTTGTGAGAGAGAGTTGAGTGTGTTGTGTGAGTGATAGTGTGGGTGGTTATATATGCAGATTTTTTGAGTTAGAGGAGTGATTAGTGATTGATGTGTTTTGGAGGTATTGTTAGAGTGGTGTGGTGTGTGATTTTGATTGTGTGAGTGTGATAGTGAGAGTGTGTGTGTTGAGAGAGTTTTAGGTTGTGTTTGGTTTGTGTGTGTGCTGTGTGTGTGTGTTAGTGTTGGTGTTCAGATGATAGAGTTGTGTGTGATTGAGTGTTAGTTAGTTATTTATTGTGATAGAGAGTGAGACGATTGTATTGGGTGGGTGGTTTGTGGTGTGGTGAGAGTGTGTGTGGAGTGTTAGGGTGTGTGAGTGTGTGTGAGAGTGTGTTTTGTGTGTGCTGGGGGGTTGTGTGTGTGTGGGTGTGTGATTTTGTTTTTTTTGGGAGTTAGATAGTGTGTTTTGTTTGTGTGAGAATTTTGTGTTAGTGTGTGCGTAGTGTGTTTGGGGTGGGTGGTGGTGTGGTGTGTGTGGTGGGTGTGTGGGTGGGTGGGCGGTTATGTTTTTTAATATATAGTGATTTGATTGATAGTGTGATTTTGTGTTAGTGAGTGAGTTAGTTTGTGATTTTGTGTTTCGTAGTGATGGGAGATTGGGGTGTAGTGTAGAGTGTGTGTTAGCGTGTGGTTTGAGAGGGGAGAGTTGTGTTAGTGAGATTGATAGAGAGTGAGTGATTGCAGAGTGTGTGTGGTGGGAGATGAGTGGGTGATTGAGATTTTGATTGATTTTGAGTGTTCTGGGGGTGTTGGGGGTGGGGGGGTGGGGGGGGGGGGGGGTGTGTGTGGGGGGGCGTAGTGATAAGTGTCTGTGGTTGGTTATAGAGTTAGTGAGGTTAGAGAGATAGTGTGTTTGTGTGTGTGTGTGTGTGTGTGTGTGAGTGGATCTGAGTATGTGTGTGGGTATGGTTGAGTGTGTTTGTGAGTGAGGGTGTGTGTGAGTGGTGTGAGTGTGTGTTGTTTGAGAGTGTGAGTGTTATAGTGTCGGGTGTGTGTGTGTGTGTGTGTTAGGTGTGTGTGTTTGTGTGGTAGATGTGTGTTTGGTTGGGGGGGTGGGGGGGTGTGCGGGGGTGGGGTGTGGGGTGGTGTAGATTTAGTGTTAGAGAGGAGGTTGGAGATTTAGAGTGTTGTGAGATTTTGTGTGAGGTGTTGAGGAGAGTTTAGACAGAGTGTGATTTTCTGATTTATATAGAGTGTGTGTGATGTGTTTGAGTTTGTTAGATTGATATTGATGGATATTTTGACATATAGATTGTGAGAGTTAGAGAGTGTTTAGTGAGGGAAGGGGGTTCAGAGTGAGAGTCTGTGATTTGGAGTTTGAGAGAGTGAGTGTGTGTGGAGAGAGTTTGTTAGAGAGGTTTTGAGAGTGGGGGTGTGTGGGGTGGGTTGGGGGTGGTGTGGGTTGTGTGGGGTGGGGTGAGTTGGTATTTAGAGTAGATAGAGTGAGATAGAGAGAGTGAGTGTTAGTGAGTGGTGAGATTGAGTTTGTATGTTTGTGTGAGATACATATTTAGTTAGAGAGTTTTGTGTGAGTTATATAGTGGAGATAGTGTTGAGATATATAGTTTTGTTTAACTCACCTTCTCCTCTACACACATAACTATAAATTAATAATTTGTGGAGAGTTATATGATATTTTGTATATATATTTTATATATATATATATATTTTTTTATGGGTGGGTGTGTGGGGTGTGTGTGGGTGTGGTGTGTGTGGGTGTGTGTGTGGGTGTGTGTGGGTGTGTGTGTGTGTGTGGGTGTGTGTGTGTGTGTGTGTGTGTGTGTGGGGTGTGTGTAGATATGTGTATATATATTATATAGTATATATATATTATATATATATATATATATCTATACAAATTGTAATGTAGATATATATATATATATACTTTTATTTATTTATATTTAGCGAGGAGAGAGAGAGACGAGGGAGAGGAGAGTGAGAGATGAGAGGAGAGAGATAGTATAGATATAGATATGTATTTACATATACTATATATTTATATATATTTTATATTATATATATTATATATACTATTTATTTATAGATATATATACATAAGCTTTATATTTATATGTGGATATGGTTTTTTTGTTGGGGAGTTATGTTTATAGATTTTTTATTTATATATAGAGTATTTTGTGTAGTGAGAGTGTTTAGATAGATATATGTATTGAGATTTTATATATATATGTATATATATATATTTTATATATATAAAAAAATATTGTTATTATACTTATATATGTTATAATATATATATAGATATTTTGGGGTGGGGTGTGTGGGGGTGTGTTGGGGTTAGAGGGGGGTGGGTGTGTGTGTGTGTATTGTGGGTGTCGGTGTGGGGGTGTGTGGTGTGTGTGTGTGTGTGTGTGATTGTGGGGGGGTGTGTGGGGGTGGGGTGTGTGGGGTGGGTGTGTGTGGGGTGTGGGGTGTTTAGTTAGTTAGATATTTAGAGAAGTTTTATATTGAGATTTAAAGATGGTAAGTTTTTCTTTTTTTTAGTATTGTTAGAGATAAATATATAGATATATATTTATATTTTTAAGATGATTTATATATATTGATAGAGTGAGTGGGGGGTGTTTGAGTTTTTATATGATATATATATATATATATATATATATATATAGAGATTTGTATAGATAGATATTTTGTTCATTTTTGGGGGGTGGGGTTATAGGGGTGTGGTATAGATAGTATATATATTGATTTTTATAGTTTTAGTGTATATTGATTTTGAGGATTGATTTTTATATTTTTATATATTGGTTGTGTTTGTTTTAGAGATATTTTGTGTGAGTTTTAGTGTTCAGTTTGTTAGGGTGTGTGATATATATATATGATATATTATATATTTATATATAGAATATATATGGATATTATTATTTATATAGAGGTATATATATTTATCTATAGTATAGTTATATATTAGATATTTTTAATACGCTTTTATATAGATTTTTTTTGATAGATATTTATATTTATATTGATAGAGATATATATGTTCGAGATATTTACTATTGTTATGGTGGGATATGAGGTAGTGATATATATTTTTAATTTTGTTATATTATATATATATAGGGTGTTAGAGAGATATATGTATGTATTCAAATAAATATTTAGATTTATAATATATATATAGAGTGTGTGTGTGTGTGTGTGTATGTGGGTGTGGGGTGAGTGGGGGTGTGGTATGGGGGATGTGTGGGGTGGGTGTAGGTGTGTGTGTTTGGGCCGGATATATATATACAGAGACTGATAATGATATATATAGATAGTGTGTGTGTGTGAGTGAGTGTGTGAGTGAGGTGTTGGTGGTGTGTCAGTGTGTGGGTCTGGGGATTGGGTGTGGGTGAGAGTGTGTGTGAGTGAGTGAGTGAGGTGTGTGTGTGTGTGTGGTGTTTGGGTAGTGTGAGTGTGTGTGAGTGTGTGTGTGTGTGTGTGTGTGTGTGTGTATGTGGGGGGTGTATTGTGGTGAGTATGGGTGTGTGTGAGTGATGGTGTGTGTGTGTGTGTGAGATGGGTGGGTTATCAGTGTACTGTGTATGTGAGGTTGTGTGTGTAGTTGGCGTGTGAGTGTGAGTGACTTTCTTCTCACTCTCTCTAAATCTATATATTTGTGAGTGGGTGAGATATAGATGGAGATATAGTGTGTGAGATAGTGTGTTTTTGGTTGAGTATATTTGGTTATATTATATGGTTATAGTTAAAGAGATTGAAGTGAGATATATATAGATATATTATAGATATATTTATATATATAGTTAGATATTTATTGAATGTGGGTGTTGTGTGTGTGTTGTGTGTGTGTGTGTGTAGATATGGGGAGGTATATATATGTTAGAGATGATATTATATTGATATATAGATAGATTTTTATAGTATATGTTTATATATTTGGTTATAGATAGATATATATTAGGATTGATATTTATAGTTATTTTGTGATATATTTAGATGATTGCTTTGAGTGAGTTAGAGGAGTGAGTGTAGTGTGAGATGGAGAGGGTGGAAGAGGAGTGAGAGAGAGAGGTGAGAGTTTAGAGGGAGTGAAGGAGGAGTGAGGAGTGAGAGAGAGAGAGAGAGGTACTTATACAAATTGGATTTATAGTATAGATTTTTATGAGATATATATATATATGGATATTTTTATATATATTTATGGAGAAATGTATATTTGTATATATGTATTATATGTATGTATTTATGTATAAAAGTTTATTTATAATGAATATGATTTATATATATATATTGTAGTTATTTATAGATATTTTATTAGATTTGATACTAGAGGAATTGAGTAGGTTTTGTGTGTATGAGTGAGTTTGATATATAGAGTGAGTTTGAATGATTGATGTTAGATATGGGTGTGGGGGTCGTGGGTTGTGGGTGGTGGTGTGGGGTGGGTGTGGTGTGGTGGTGAGGGGGGTGGGGGGGTGTGAGGGGGGGGGTGTGGGTGGGGGGGTGGGTGTGGGGTGGGTGGGGGTGTGGGGGTGGGGGGGAGGTGTGGGTGGGGGGGTGGAGGGGGTGTGAGTGTGATTGATATATAGATATTTAGAGTGTTAGAGAGAGAGAGTGTTTAAAGAGAGTGGTGTTTGGGAGGGGTGTGTGGAGAGAGAGTGTGTGTGTGTGTGTGTGAGAGAGTGTTTTAGTTTAGTGGTAGTGTGTGTGGTGTGTGTGATTGGGTTGGTGTGTAGTGGGTAGAGTGATTGTGTGTTTGAGTGTGTTTGTGTGTGTGTTTGTGGAGATTCGTCAGAGGTGAGAGTGTTATGTTTGGGATAGTGTCAAATTAGTGACGTGTTTGAGTAGGATTTAGAGATAGTGAGATTTAGTGTATTTTTAGATGTAGTTAGATATATAGAGTTTGTTTTATAGTGTGTTTGTGTGTGAAGTAGATAGGGTTGTGGATTTGATAGTGTGATTAGAGATTTTTTTGTGTGTTGTGTGTGTGAGAGATAGATGTATTTATAAGATAAGATGTGATAGTTAGATTTTGAGAGAGTGTGTTTGGAGAGTGAGATAGTGTGAGTTTTATAGTGGGGTGGTTGATTATTGTGGGAGAGATATATTTTGGTGTGATAGGAGAGATAGAGAGTGAGATTTGTGTGATTGTTGTTTGGAGGTATGGTTACATAGAGTAGATAGTGTGTTTTTTGTGTGTGTGTGTTTTGTGTTTGTGTGTGTGGGTGAGGAGGGGGGGGGGTGGTGGGGATGTGGGTGGTGTAGTGTGTGTGGTTGTGGGTGGGGGGAGGTGGTGGTTGTGACATTGTGTTATTTTTTTAGTTATTTTGTGAGTGTGAGAGTTGTTTGATATTGAGTGTGTTTGTGAGTGTTGGGTAGTTTCATGGAGTGGACAGGTGGATGATGAGAGTGGGATTATAGTGTGTTTGTGATAGAGATTGATATAGAATGTGTGTGTGAGTTAGAGTGTTAGTGGGAGAGTATTGTCGGTTTGAGGTTTTTAGAGGTTGGTGACTGTTAGTGAGTACTGATAGTTTTGTGTGTTGTCGTTGATTGAGAGTGTGAGTGATTGTGAGTGAGAGAGGGTTGGAGTCTGATTGTGAGTCAGATATTGGAGTTTGAGGAGTTGTGTTTGTGTGATATGTTTGATATAGTTAGATATAGTGTAGGGGGGGGTGTGGGTGGGTGGGTGGGGGGGGGGGGGGGGAGATTCATAGTGTGATAGGAGAGATAGTGAGAGTGTGTGTGTGTGTGTGTGTTAGTGTGTTTGTGGGGTTGAGTGTGTGAGTGTGATAGTGTGTTTGGTTTATGAGTGTGAGACTGACTGTGTGTGTGTGAGTTTTAGCGTGTGATTGTTTTGTTATAGGATGATTTGTGAGAGATTTAGGTGTGTTATGTGTTCTGAGTGTGTAAGAGTGTGTGTGTGTTGGTTGTGAGTGTGAGAGAGTGTGTTTTTTGTGTGTGAGATTTTGTTATTGGGTGGGTGGGGGGGGGTGGGTGGGTGGTGGGGTGGGGGGTGTGGGTGGGGGTGGGGGGGGGTGGGTGGGATGGGGTGTTTTTGGTGGGGGTCGATGGTTGGAGTGTGGGGGGGGTGTGGGGGGGGGTGGGTGGGTGAGTGTGTTTGTGATATTTTAGTGTGTGTGATATGATTGGGGTGAGAGAGAGAGTTTGTGTTAGTGAGTGAGCGTGTTGGGGGGTGGGGTGTGAGAGTGAGTGATAAATAGTGTTAGTTAGTGTGTGGTGTTTTGTGAGCTGAGTGTGAGTGTGAGAAGTGTGAGAGTGTGTGAGTGTGTTGTGAGAGAATGATATTTATAGTGATAGTGAGTGTGAGTGTGAGGGTGTTAGTGTTGTGGGGAGTATGTGGTGTGTGTGAGGTGTTAGGTGAGTGAGAGTTTGTTGTCTCCTACACCTCAGTACTCTCACAAACTCACACTATCACTTCTCACACTCGTTAGTGGGATTATTTAGATATATAGATATATTTTATATATTGTGATATTGTTTTTTTATATATATATATATATATATAATTTGTGTGTGTGTGTGTGTGTGTTGTGTGTGTGTGGATTGTGTGTGGGTGTGGTGTGGGGTCGGTGTGTGGTGTGTGTGTGGGGGGGGGGGGGGGTGGGGGGCCCGTGGTGTGATAATCAGAGAGAGAGTGTGTGTGTGGTGTGTGAGAGATTGAGTGTGTGGTGATTGTGTTATAGTGTTCAGTTGGGGTGTGTCGTCTGTGTGTGGGTATGTGTGTGTGTTTGTTTATAGAGTGTGTAGTGTGTGAGCTTGCTGTGTGTTAGGTGTTACTTTGAGTGGGTGTGTGTGGTTGTGTGTGTGTGTGTGAGTGTGTTTTTAGATAGTGTTGTGTGGAGTGTGTGAAGAGTGTGGTAGGGTGTCTGTGAGTTTGAACTGGGTGTTATTGTGTGTGTTTGAGTGAGTGAGGGGTGATTCTGTGAGTGTCAGATTTAGGTTTGCGGAGACAGTGAGTGTCGAGTGGGTGTGTGTGTTTGTGTGTCGTTTTTGTTAGTTTGGTTGTTTTAAGAGTTAGTGATGGGTGGGGGTGGGTGTGGGTGTGTGGGGGGGGGGTGTGGGGGTGGGGGGGGGGGGGTGGGGGGGGTGGGTGTGTGTGGGTGTGTGTGTTGTGTGGGTGGGTCGGGGGGTGTATGGGTGGGGGAGTATAGTTAGGGTGTGGGTGTGTGGGGGGGGTGTTAGTGATTGTTAGTTAGAGTGTGTTTGTGGTGTGTGTGTGTGTGTGTGTGTGTGTGTGTGCTTTTATAGATTTGAGATAGTCAGAGTATTTTGTGGGTTTGGAGAGTGTGAGAGGTGGGTGTGTGAGATTGTGTGTCGTGAGAGTGAGTGTGCTGTGTGTTTGTGTGTTTGTGTGTGGTGTGAGTGTGTGTGTGTCTCTCTCTATGTAGAGCTCTCTCTACTCTCTCTCTCTCTCTGTGTGTGTGTGTGTGTGTTTGGAGTGTGTGAGATAGATATATTATAGTGATTTTAGTGATATTTTGAAAGAGATTTGATATATTTGTTTTATAGATTTAGCGAGTGGATATATACATAGATATATTTTTTTTATTATTATTATATAGTGTGATTGTAGTTAGGTGTGTGGGGGGGGGGGGGTTGGGTGTGGTTGTGTGGGTGTGGGGGGGGGTGTGGGGGTGGGTGTGTGGGGGGTGTGGGAGTGGGGGGGGGTGGGGGGGGTGTGTGGGGGAGTGTGGTGGGGGTGGGTGTTTGAGAGTGTTTTGTGAGTGTGTGGTGTGTGAGTTATGTGTTTTTTTGATTGATTGTTATACCTATAGATGTTGAGAGGTGATTGTGTGTGTGGAGAGAGAGTGTGAGATAGAGTGTGAGGATGTGAGTGAGTGTGGTTGGATATTGTGTGTCTATAGAGAGAGATTTGAGTGGGGTGGGTGTGTGGGGGAGGGGGTTGGATGGATGGAAGTGAGATAGTGATTTTTATATAGAGTGGTATTTTTAGTTAGGATGTTAGTGAGGATTCTGTTGTTAGAGACATTGAGAGAGATTTACTGTGAGAGTTAGTTAGATATTGTTAGTGTAGGGTGTAAGTGGGGGGGGGGGGGGGGAGTGTGATTGTAGTGAGAGATATTTTGTGTGGAGATTGTGATAGTGAGATGTAGTGTGAGTGTGTGTGTGTTTTAGGGAGTTATACAGATAGTATATTTTTAGTGAGATAGATTTTATTTATGATAGATATTTATGTTGGTATGGAGTGGATTATTGAGAGTCATACACTCACATATTTTATTTATAGAGTGAATTGATATTTTATGGTTTTTTTTTTTTATATTGATATATTTGATAGGATTGTAGTCTATATTTTTTTGAAAATGTATATATATTTCATTATTTAAGATTTATATTATTTAGTTTTACATATATTATTGAGGAGATATATATTTATATTAGTATATTTTATATATGTTATTGATACAGTTTGTTAATATAATTTATTTACAGACACACACACACTCACACACACATACAATCACACACACATACAATCACACACACAACACAACACACACACACACACGATATATGAGATTGTGAGATATATTATATTTATATATATATATATATATATTATATATATATATATATATGTTTTGATATATTATATATACATATATATATATACGTATATATGATATATATATATATATATATATATTTTATATATATAATTATATATATAGTATATATATATATTCATTCGAATTTATATATATATATATAGATATTATATATATTTATATTTATTTATATAGATATATTTGTATGTATTATATATATATATATTATATATCATATATATATGTTATATATATATATATATATATATATATATATATATATATATATATATATATATATGTATGTTTATATATAAATGTATATTTATTTATATATATTATATATATATATATTATATATATTTATGTGTGTGTGGTGTGTGTGTGTGTGTGTGTGTGGTGTGTGTGTGTGTGTTTGTGTGTGTGTGTGCGTATTATATATAATATATATATATATATATTTAATATATATATATATATATATATATATATATATATATATATTTACATATGTATATATATATATATATATATATATATTATATATATATATATATATAATTATATTTATATATATATAGTAATATATCATATTTATAGACACTAGAATATGTATAATATATATATATATATAGATATATATCATAGACTATACTATACTATATGCTATGTATATCCAATAATATATACATATATATAACTAATATTATAATCACGTATTAACATATACGTAGATATATATTTTCAATAAATAGATGTGTGTTCTGATGTGTGTGTGTGTGTCGTGTGTGTGGTGCTCGGTGTGTGTGTGTTGTGTTGTGG
>NW_028234413.1:23383836-23386336 GCF_977035675.1 Penaeus japonicus | reverse complement strand
TAATAGTAGTAGTAATAGTAGTAGCAGTAGTAGTTGTATAGTGTAATAGTAGTAGAATAGTAGTATAGTAGTAGTAATAGTAAGTAGTATAGTAGTAGTAGTAATAGTAGTAGCAGCAGCATTAGCAGTAGTAGTAATAGTAGTAGCAGTAGTAGTAAATATAGTAATAGTAGTAATAGTAATAGTAGTAGTAGTATAGTAGTAGCAGTAGTAGTAGTAGTAGTAGTAGTAGTAGTAGTAGTAGTAGTAGTAGTAGTAGTAGTAGTAGTAGTAGTAGTAGTAGTAATAATAATAGTAACACCAGTAGCAGTAGTAGTAGTAGTAGTAATAGTAGTAACTGATAGTAGCAGCAATAGTAGTAGTAGTAGTAGTAATAGTAGTATAATGGTAGAAGTAGTAGCAGTAGTAGTGTAGGAAGTAATAGTAGTAGCAGCAGTAGTAGTAGTAGTAGTAGCAGTAGTAATAGTAGTAGTAATAATAGCAGGAGTAGTAACAGTAGTAATAGTAGTAGTAATAGTATAGTATAAGTAATAGTAGTAGCAGAGTAGTAGTAGTTGTTATAGTAGTAATTGAAGTAATAATAATAGTAGCAGTAGTAGTAGTAATAGTAGTAGCATAGTAGTGGTAGTAATAATAGTAGCAGTAGTAATAGTAATAGTAGTAGTAGCAGTAGGTAGTAATAAGTAGCAGTAGTAGTAGTTAATAGTAATATAGTAGAATAGTAGTAGCAGTAGTAGTAATAGTAGTAGCAGTAGTAGTAGTAATAGTAGTAGCAGTAGTAGTAGTAATAGTAGTAGCAGTAGTAGTAGTAGCAATAGTAGTAGTAATAGTAGTAGCAGTAGTAGTAGTAATAGTAGTAGCAGTAGTAGTAATAGTAGTAGGAATAGTAGTAGCAGTAGTAGTAATAGTAGTAGCAGTAGTAGTAGTAATAGTAGTAGCAGTAGTAGTAGTAATAGTAGTAGCAGTAGTAGTAGTAGCAATAGTATTAGTAGTAGTAGTAGCAGTAGTAGTAGTAGTAGTAGTAGTAGTAGTAGTAGTAATAGTAGTAGTAGTAGTAGTACGTAGTAATAGTATAGTAAGTAGTAGTATAGTAGTAGCTAGTAGTATAGTAGTAGTAGTAAGTAGTAGTAAGTAATAGTAGGAGTAGTAGTAGTAGAAGTAGTAGTACTGGTACTAGTAATAGTAGTAAGTAATAATAGTAGCAGTAGTAGTAGCAGTACTAGTAATAGTAATAGTAATGGTAGTAGTAATAGTAGTGTAGTAATTAGTAGAATAGTAGTAATATAGTAAGTAGTAGATAGTAGTAGTAGTAGTAGTAGTAATAGTAGTAGCAGTAGTAGTAATAGTAGTAAGTAGTAGTAATAGTAGTAGTAATAGTAGTAGTAATAGTAGTAGTAATAGTAGTAGCAGTAGTAGTAGTGACAGTAATAGCAGTAGTAGTAGTAATAGTAGTAGTAATAGTAATAGTAGTAGCATCAGTAGTAGTAATAGTAATAGTAATAGTAGTAGCAGTAGTAGTAGTAATAGTAGTAGCAGTAGTAATAGTAGTAGCAGTAGTAGTAGTAGTAATAGTAATAGTAGTAGCAGCAGTAGTAGTAATAGTAGTAGCAGTAGTAGTAGTAACAGTAGTAGCAGTAGTAGTAGTAGTAATAGTAATAGCAGTAGCAGCAGTAGTAGTAGTAGTAGTAGTTCATGTGAGACTAGTCAGGATAAGTTGAATGAGGAGACGTATCAGGTTTCAAGAAAAGGAGGAGGAGGAGGAGATGGTAAATGTGAAGAGACAAAAGAGAATGTAAAAAAAATGTGATTACCCTGTGTATTGTATATCTCTTGCATCTGTTAACCCATGGTTGATACCACGGACTGTTACATGAATAGGAATAATACAGAGTTGTATATTGTATATCTGTACAAGTGTTTAGTGTATGTGTGTGCGTATGTGTAGCCGCGACATGAGTTTGTTAAAAAAAATGTATTTGTAATAAAAAACTGAATTTGTTAATATAATAAGGTAATAAATAAAAAGGAAACATCACACGCATCTCATTTTTGCTCTCCATACCATAAACTCTGAAGTGTTAAATCTCTTCAAGATCCCTCAGAGATTATTCATTTCCGGTAGCTCCTCCTTTGGAAAGAGTTTGTTTACAGAAAAGTTGATAAAAAAAATATATAGCGATCAATTTGACGTTATAGTAATATGTGGCGTAAAATCGCATTCTCTCGAAGACGATGAAGACATGAGAGGGAAATTACACGTGTCTCCTACCATAGTTGATCCCGCGGATTATAAGGAAAGAGAAGACGACAACGTGCTCCTTGTACTGGACGACCATTACGCGGAGGCCGCTGACAGTTCGCTATTGCGAAATATTTACACTCGTGGCCGACTGAATATATCCATAATAAACATTGTTCAAAATCTGTTTAATAGGGGAAAATATTCTAGAGATATTTCGTTAAACGCTACATGCTCATGAAACAGCGTGATCGTGGTCAA
>NW_028234413.1:23368836-23373836 GCF_977035675.1 Penaeus japonicus | reverse complement strand
AATCACCAATGGTCCAAGGCCACACCAGGACGCCGCAAGCGTTTTAGGTGCCAACTAGTAATTTTACCTCTCCGAACTGTTTGCCAGATATATGTATACCACTGTCCTACTATATATATATGTATGTATATGTATGTGTGTGTTAAGTGGTGTATATGTATATGTATTGAATATTTGTATAATGTGTATATATGAATATGTATGTAAAATGTATATGTATAAAGTATATATGTATATGGGTGTATATATGTATCGTATAAATGTACATATAACTTGAAAATAAATTATAATGCATGGGCACATTATCACTTCACGTGGGGGGGGGCATGTGTGTGCACGCGTGGACGCTGAATGTGTATGAGTGCTGTATGCATGCATACGTGGCGTAGACAAACGCTTGAGTATGGTTCATAATAATAGGCTTATTTGTATATATAAGGCGTCTACGCTGTACATTCTGCATATCTATATATAGTAACGAATATAAGTGCGGGCACGCGGGAGCGGGGAGCGCGCATAAACATGCAAACATGCATTGTTGCGTAGGCCCTGCACGTATATATAAACGTATGCCCATTCTCACATGAGTAGAACCGGAAGGTCGTGAGATAGATCTTGAGCGATGGGAGGATACAAAGATCTCCTAATAACATGCGAGACTAACTCAACGTGTTATTGGAGATTAATGGTGACCGACCTCCGGACTAAAACTAACTCTAAACTAAATAAAACTACCCAAACTATAAAAATAACTAAAACACCCTAAACTGAACTACAGCAACTCTTCAAACTATCAAACCTACTAACCACCTGCCCCCCCTAAAACTATAACTACCTACCCCCCCCGGCCCCCCCCCCCCCCCCACTCCAAGCTAAACTGACACTACCCCCCCCCCTACCCATAAAACTAACAACAAACAAAACTACCCCCCCCCCCCCCACCGTGCACTAGGCCGACAGGTAGGGCTACCAGGCAGGCCACACACACCTCTTAAATATGATTTCCCAGTCAAACAATGGCCCTCATTCCCCGGAAGCGAAGGAGCCCCATATATTGGTCACGGGCGGCGATCAGGATCGCTCCGGAGCAGAGGGCGCTAAGAATCTTCGTTAGACCCAGGCCGCCTAAAGATGATGAACTTATGCACATACAATGTAAGGACCTTGAGAACAGAATCTGATCTTTCTCTGTCTGATCTGACACTGCTTGAGGAACTTTCATTTATTAAATGGGATATTGTAGGACTTTCCTGTCTGCCTGAAGTTAGGAGACTAGGCGTAAAAAAATAAGAGCAGAAATTACTAAATGATGTGCACTTATTATACTGGCGTGGTAAACCCTTGGATAGCAAACAAGAATCAGGAGTAGGTTTCTTAGTCACAGCCCAAGCGACTTGAAAAGAATGTTAGGGAATTCTATAGTGTGAGCGAAAAGAGTGGTTTCTGTAATACTGAAACTAAACAACAGATATAGCCTAAAAATTATCCAAGTGTAAGCTCCTACCAGCCAGTACAACAGTCATAGTGATGAGGAGATAGAGAGATTCTATGAAGATGTACAAGCAGCCACCGATAGAGCAAACACCCATTTTACCGTGATTATGGGGGATTTTAATGCCAAGATAGGAATAAAGGAAGATGGAGAAATCTCGGTTGGGAAACATGGAATAGGCACCAGAAATGAGAGAGGGCAAAGGTTGATAGAATACCGTTCGCGTTCCGGCCGAAGCTCGATCCCTTAAAATTATGAATACATTCTTCGAAAAGAGACCCGGAGGAAAATGGACATGGAAATCACCATCCGGCATTAAAACGAAAACGAAATTGACTTCATAATCACCAATAGGCGTGACATCGTATAAGACGTAACCGTTATCAATAAAGTAAATGTCGGTAGCGATACCATAGACTGGTCAGGAGTATAGTTAAGTTACAGCTAAGAAGCGATAAAAACGAAACAAGCTCAATACAGAAGCCTCTCGTACAGAAGCTCAAAGCCCTCGTTAATACTACAATAATCTAACCAACATCAAGAATAGGGCGAGAAGAAAGACGGAATTCAGTATCAACACACAAAAACATCCGAAACAAATACAACTCTCAGCTACACAGAGCTCTCTCGAAGAAGATCTTGACATAGACCAAATGAAACGAAGATGACCCAATTCATGAGATATTAACGGAAGCTGCACTTTTAATTTGAAATAGGGGGTAAAGTAGGAGACGAAAAAGAAAGGTTCAGTAAGCTTTCAGTAGAGACGAAAAGCAACGGTAAGAGCTTATGAACAGCGTAGGGAAATGAAAATAACATCAATCAGAGACGTGTGAAGACATTATAGAATCAACAGAGCTGACTAAGAACGATAAACAAGAAGAAAGAGGATGTACGCAAATTTAACATAAAATATAGACGTATAAAAACGAAAAAATAAACGAAAGCTCTGCTTGCCGGCACCAGTCTTAAGGCAACAAAGAGGAGGCTCGGAATAGGGAAAAAAACAAATGTATGCAGTAAAGAAACCCAACGGAGAGGCGACATACAAACAAATAAAAATGAAATTATCAAAGTAATAGAAGACTTCTAAACTTCTAAAAATCGCAACAACCAATAACAAACAAACCTAATTACCACTCAAACGACCAACCACATACGGAGACAAACACAACAATTGGAAATGTTAGAAACATCACGGTAGATGAAGTAATTAGGGCACTAAAAAAGCATGAAAGAGGAAAAATACCAGGAGAAGACGGCATTAGTGTAGATCTTATTCAAGACGCAGGAGAGATTGCGGCAGTAAACCTGGCCAGTCTTTATAACAGATATCTAGACGCGGTAAAATTCCGAAGGCCCCCCCCGGAAAAACGCAATGATAGATCTAATACACAAAATACTAACAAAAAAGGGAGACACAAAAGACTTAAAGAATTACCGACATATAAGCCTCCTCTCAGTAATCTATAAACTGTTCACAAAAATCATCACAGCCCGTACCACCGTTACATTAGATTCAAAACAACCCAGGGAACAGGCAGGGTCATGAGCCCGGTCCGCAGTGGATTCTCAACTACAGACCATATCCACACACAAGCTCAAATAAGGAGAAAACAAACGAATATAGGAAGGCCCAGGAAGCCCCCCTGTGTATGGCATTCGTAGATTATGAAAAGGGGAGGCATTCGATCGGTACAGAAATCTGCAGTACTGGATGCAATTCGTAAACAAGGAGTAGAGGAAATATACTGCAGATTATTAGAGGATATATATAGAGACGGTACAAGCAAGCGACCGTCAAAATCCACGCAAAAAACCAATAAATAAAATACCAATAAAAAAAAAAAAAATGTGTTAGGCAGGCCAAAGGAGGGGGCGAGGGGACACCATCTCACCGAACCAAAAGCTGTTTACAGCCTGCTTAGAGGAAGTATTCAAGAAGTTAGATTGGAAAGAGAGAGGGATTAAAATACGGAATGAGCACTTAAGCAATCTAAGATTTGCAGATGACATTGTTCTTTTCGGTGAGTCAGCAGATGAACTACAATTAATAAGCGATTTAAATAAGGAAAGTCTAAAGATTGGCCTTAAAATGAACATGAAAAAGACAAGTCATGTTCAACAGTCGAACCCCAGTTAAGCAAATACAAATACAGGGCGAGGTACTAGAAGCAGTGAACGAGTATGTATACCTAGGCAACTCATTCAGTCGAGTACATCCTGCGAAGCCGAGATAAAACGGCGAATCAGGCTAGGTTGGAGTGCCTTCGTTAAACATAGTAATATATTACGAAGTAGTCTGCCACTATGCCTAAAGAGAAAGATTTTTGACCAATGCGTCCTCCCCGTCATGACATATGGATCAGAGACATGGACTACGACCAAGGCACTCGAGAGGAAATTAGTAAGCGCCCAAAGAGGAATGGAAAGGCTTATGCTAGGAGTTAGCTTAAGAGACAAGAAAAGGGCCACATGGATCAGGCAGCAAACAAAAGTAAAGGATATACTCCAGACCATCAAAAAGAAAAAGTGGTAGTGGGCTGGACACATATATTGGAGACAAGACAACAGGTGGATAAAAGAAAACAACAGAATGGGTAATACACGACACAAAGAGACCCAGGGCAAGACCAATGACTAAATGGCGGGATGAAATAGCAAAATTCGCAGGAGTAAACTGGAATCAGAGGACACAAGACCGGAATGACTAGAAAAGATTGAGAGAGGCCTACGTCCTGCAGTGGATTGATACAGGCTGAAGATGATGATGATGATGATATATATATATATATATAATATATATATTAAGTTTTAATATTATATATATATATATATATATATATATATTAAATATATGACTGTATATATAGTATATATATATATATAAAATGTATGTATATAAATATACGATATAAATATATATGCAATATATATATATATACATACATATATATATAAAATATAGAATATAATATATATATAAATAATATATATAATAATATATACATACTATATATTAATATATATATTATATTATATAAATATATATATATATATATATATATATCTATATATATAGGAAATATATGTATATATATATATATATATATATATATATATATATATATATATGTATATATATAAATAATGTTATATAAATATATATATATCATATACCAATATATATATCAATATATATATATATAATATATATATCATATAGAAATATTATATATATATTTAAAATTATCTAAATACAATAAATATATATATACTTTAACATATATAAAAAAATCTGCAATATATATATATATTATATATATATGCAATAATAAACATAATATATATATGACATATATCAAATACCTATTATAGAAACAGACATATATTAATTATAATATATATGTATTATCATAATATAAAATAAAATTATATATAAAATAATATATTAGTATAAAAATATATATATATATATATATATATATATATATATCTTGCAGTATAA
>NW_028234413.1:23341336-23363836 GCF_977035675.1 Penaeus japonicus | reverse complement strand
CTTTAATTTATCATAATTATCTATTATTTATATTAATTTATTATTATTATTATATTATTACTATTTATATATATAATTTATTTTATATTTTATATTATTTGATTATCTTTATTATATTTAATTAATATAATATCTTGATTATTATATATCATTTATTATATATTTATATTATATTTTTTTATATGTTAAATTTTATATATGTTATAATAATTCTGATATTGAATATTTTTTATTATAATTATATTTATTATATAAATTGCATGATTAATTTATTATTTTCACATAAAGATATTATATTTATATAAAAAATATTATTTATTTATAAATATATTATATAATTTGATATATTTAATATATCATATACTCATTATATTATATTATAAAATATTTATATTAATTTAGTATTATGATATGATTTATTGTTTAAATAAAAAATTTGATATTATATTATTATACGATGTTAATTATTTATATATTTTTTTGATTTTCATCTTATATATATAAATCTAATAAATATATATAATATTTAATATTACTTATATATATTAATTATATATAATTATATTATGATTATCTATTTTTTTTTGATATATTATATAAAAAATATGATATTAGATAATTTTTGATTAAAATATTATTTATGATATTATCCCTTTATTTAAAATTTAATTTATATATATATATAGATATAATTTTTTTAAAAATTATTATAATATTAATTATATATTATAATATTATATTATCTATACTAATATATATTTCAATTGAAATATTATATTTATTTTATATTTTTAATTACTTAATAAAACTAAATATATTATTAAATATATTATATTATTATTCATTAAATATATATTTATCTATCTCTCTTAATAATATATATATATTGATTATGATATATATATATTATAATTATTAATTTATAATATTTATCACTTTATTTTTTAATCATAATATTATATTTAAATATTCTATTTGTGATGATATATATAATATTGTAAACTCTAATTATTTATAATTATATCTATTTTAAATTATATACTATAATATTTGATTTCATTCATTAAATTAAATATATTTAATATATATTTATATTATATAAAATTAATATTAATATATTTATTAGTAATTTATGTTTTTTAATTATATAACAATATATAAAATAAATAAATATTTTATATTGATATTAATTATATAGATTAAATTTTATTATTTTTTACCTTATATTATTTAATATATATTTTTAATCAAATTTATATATTTTTATATGTTTATATAAATATATTTCTAAATTTTATATATTATTTATTTCTATATTGAATATCTCATATATTATATATATTTGATTATTTATTACATTTATTTATCTTATTGATTTATTATATTAATATTATATATTTAATAATTTATTATATAATTTATATATTTATTTAAATATGATATTAATAATATAAATATATTATGAGTTAAATATTTATATAAATTATATATATTATATGATATTTATTTTATAATATTTCATATTATTATCTATATATATTATCCTTATTTTTATTATTTAATATATATCTCCATTTTTTATATATATATATATATATTATCTATGTGGTCGTATAATATTTGTATATATATATATATTTGGAAATATATAAAGATAATATTATCTTATATACTATTTTAATGTATTATATATTTATATATATAGATAGATAGATATATTAAATATTATTTTTAATAATATATATATACCTAATATTTATATATACCTTTTGTTAATATTTGTGAATATATTATATTTTATATATTTATATTTAATATAATATATATATATATATTGTATATATATATATATATTATTATTGTATATATTTATATATATATTTATATATTTAGTTAATATATAAATATTATATATTATATATAATATATATATATATTTATATTTATATATACTATATATTATTATTATTATTATATATTTATTTATTTGTTTATACAAACTTATTTGTATATAGATATAGTTTATAATATAATATATATATATATTTATAAATTTATATTAATATATATATTAATTATTATTTATTATATATTTATATATATAAATATCATGCATTTATATTAATATATATCATAATTGTATATATATATATATATATATATTCTAGGTTATATATATAAATATATTTAAGTTCTAAACAGTATATTAAAGATAGTATATATATTATTATTATCCCTATATATTATATATATATATATTATATATAAATTATATATACATACATCATATAAATTATATTATATCCTATATATATATTATTAATTTATATAATATATATTATAGTAATACCATATATATAAGTATAATATGTATATTATATATTATATTTATATATATATATAATATATATATATATATTATTATATATATATATATATATATGAGTGTGTATAATAATAATATGTATATATTATATTATATATATTATTTTATATATATATTATATATATATATAATATATATGAAACTTTTGTAAATATATGTATATATATATATATATACTTATATTTATATATAATATATATTATACTATCTTATATATATATTATATATATATTATATATAACATAATTTATATACATATATATATATAGACATATATTATATTTATATATATATATAATTATAATATTTTATATTATATATATAATTAATTAAAATATTAATATGTATATATATATTATAATATATATTATATAAATTATTAATAATATATATATAAATATATGTATATATATTATATATTATATATATATATATAGATACCTATATACACAACATTAATATATATATATTTATCTATATATATATATTTATATATATATATTATATATATATATATTAATTGAAGATATATATATATATCAATTTATATATTATATACATTCGATATATATATATATATATATTCTTTATATAATATATATATATATATATATATTATATATATATATATAAAATATATATATATATATTCATTCTACATTTCTCTCTTCTCTCTTCTCTCTCTCTCTCTTCTCTCCCTCTCTCTCTCTCCACTTCTTCTATATAGTATGTATATATAATATATTTCTAGATATATATATATATATTAATATATTATGTGTGTAGAGTGTGGTGGTGTACACCACACACCCACCACAAACAATCAACACACACACACACACACCACAAACTACATTATATATTTATATATGTCAATATCTATATATCTTATTTATATAATATATATATATTATATAATTTATAAATATATATATATGTCGTTTTATATATATATATATAATTTATATACATTAATACATATATATTCATATATATCATGTTGGAGTGTGCACATATGGATAAATATATATTATATTATATATGATATATATATATATATAATTAAATTATATATCTATATATATTATATGTGTATGTGTGTGTGTGTGTTGTTGTGTGGTGTGTGTGTTGTGTAACACACCACACACACACAAACACACACCACACACACACAACACACTATATATATATATACACAGTACATATATATATATATATATATAATATATATATATATATATTATATACTATATATATATTATATATATATATTAATATTACGTAGATATACACTATATAGTTTGTTATAGCCAATATTCGCATATAGAATATATTTGTGAGTGCTGCCTATATATATATATATGTATATATATATATGGATATAATATATATATATATATATGTATAAATATTGATATATATGTGTAATCATTAATGTATGCATACTATACTATATATATATATATATATATATATATATACTATATATATATATATATATATATATATATATATATTTAAGTTACACATCTTGTATATATAAAGTATTATATACTCATTTATGCATGTTCATAAAATTATATTACATATATATATGTATATATATATGTATATATGATATATCAATAGATTTATATATAATTTTATTTTATATATATAATTATAAATATTGTGTATTATTATATATATCACATCATCATTCATCAGCCTGTTGATCAATCATTTTACTGCAGGACGTCAGGCTGTCTCTCTCAATCTTTTCCAGTCATTACCGGTCTTGTGTCCACGTGATTCCAGTTTACTCCAGCGAATTCGCTATTTCATTCCCGCCATTATAGTCATGGTCTTGCCAGGGTCTCTTTTGGTGTCCGCTGTTATTACCCATTCTGTTGTTTTCTTTGTCCCCCCTGTTGTCCGTGTCTACTGATATATGTGTCCAGGCCCCACACTGCCACTTCCTTTTCTTCTTGATTGTCTTGAGTATATCCTTACTTTTCGTTTGCTGCCTGATCCATGTGGCCCCTTTTCTTGCTCTTAAGCTAACTCCCTAGCATAAAGCCTTTTCCATTCCTCTTTCGGGCGCTTACTAATTTACTCTCGAGTTGCCTCCTTGGTCCGTAGTCCATGTTCTCTGATCCATATGTCAATGACGGTAGATGAGGGACACCATATGCATTCAAAAAATCTTTTCTTTAAGATAGTGGCAGGACACTCTCGTAATATATTACTATGAGTAACGAATTGCACTACCAACCTAGGCTGATTCGCCGTTTTATCACGGCTTCGAAGGAAGTATCGATGAATGAGTGTGCCCTAGGTTGTATACACTACTCGTACACTGTTTCTATTACCTTTCCCAGTATATGTATTAGCTTAACATGGGTTCGTACTAATGTACATAGATTTAAAGTCGAATTCAATAACCCTTTTAAGGCCAATCTTCAGATTTTCCATATTTAAAATCGCTTATTAATTGTTGATATAGTTCATTCAGTGACTCGCCGAAAAGAACAATGTCAATCTTATAAATCTTAGCATGCTTAACGTGCTCATTCCCTATTTTAATCCCTCCTCATTCAATTAACTTCTTGAATACTTTCCCAATCAGGTATAAACAGCTTGCTGAGATAGTGTCCCTGCCAAACACCTTTTATATTTTGTATTTTAAAGGGTTCTGCGTGGATTATTTATTAGTCGCTGTACATCTCTATATATATATCCTCTAATAATCACATTATATATTCCACTACTTCATGTTTACGAATTGATCAGTATTCAGATAATCTGTACGAGTCGAATGCCTTTTCATCATCACGAATGCCACACACAGGGGCTATCCAAATATTCGATAGTTATCTCCCTTATTTGAGCTAGTGTGTGGATCTGGTCTGTAGTTGAGAATCCACTGCGGAACCTGCCTGTTCCTGGGTTGTTTGAATTAATTAACGGTGGTAGGGCTGTGATGATTTTTGTGAACAGTTTATAGATTACTGAGAGGAGGCTTATATGTCGGGTAATTCTTAGTTTTTTGTGTCTCACTTTTTGTATTAGAATTATCATTGCGTTTTTCCAGGCTTCGGAATTTTACGACGTCTAGATATCTGTTATAAAGACTGGCCAGGTTTACTGCCGCAATCTCTCTGCGTCTTGAATAAGGATCTACACTAATGCCGTTCTCTGGTATTTTTCCTCTTTCCATGCTTTTAGTGCCTATTTACTTCAATCTACGTGAGTTTGTAACATCTCCAATTGTTGTGTTTGTCTCGTATGTGGTTGGTCGTTTGAGTGGTATAGGTTGCGATTAGAAAGTCTTCTATTACTTTGATAATTTCATTTTTATTGTATGTCGCCTCTCCGTAGGGTTTCTTTACTGCATACATTTGTTTTTTTCCTATCCGAGCCTCCTTTGTTGCCTTAAGACTGGTGCGGCAAGCAGAGCTTCGTTTATTTTTCGTATGTTAAATTGCGTACATCCTCTTTCTTTTGTTTATCGTTTGTCAGCTCTGTTGATTTCTATTTGTCTCTGATTGATGTTATTTTCATTTCCTTCGCTGATGTCATAAGCTCTTTCGTCTCTACTGAAAGCTTACTGACTTTCTTTTTCGTCTTTACCCCTTTTCAAGTGCAGCTTCCGTTAATATCTCACTGAATTGGTTCGTTCATTTGGTCTATGTCAAGATCTTCTTCGAGAGCTGAGTATTGTTTCGAATGTTGATACTGAATTCCGTGCCCTATTCTTGATGTTGGTTAGATTAACGAGAGGCTTCTGTATGAGCTTGTTTCGTTCGCTTCTTAGCTGTAACTTAACTCTACTCCTGACCAGTCTATGGTCGTACCGACATTACTTTATTGATAACGGTTAGTTTACCCCGCTGTCACGTATTGGTGATTATGAAGGTCAATTTCGTTTTATGCCGGATGGTGATTTCCATGTCCATTCTCCGGGTCTCTTTCGAGAATGTATTCATAATTTTAAGGGAATCGAGCTTCGGCGAATTCTATCAACCTTTGCCCTCTCTCATTTCTGGTGCTATCCATGTTCCCACACGATATTTCTCCATCTTCCTTATTCCTATCTTGGCATTAAATCCCCATAATCACGGTAACAATGGGTGTTTGCTCTATCGGTAGCTGCTTGTACATCTTCATAGAATCTCTTATCCTCATCACTATGACTGCTGGTAGGAGCTTACACTTGGATATTTTTAGGCTATATCTGTTGTTTAGTTTCAGTATTACAGAAACACTCTTTCGCTCACACTATAGAATTCCCTAACATTCTTTTCAAGTCGCTTGTGAACTAAGAAACCTACTCTGATTCTTGTTTGCTATCAAGGGTTTACCTCGCCGTATAAATAAGTGCACATCATTTAGTATATTTATGCTCTTCGCTAGTCTCTACATCAGCAAATCTACATTTTCCCATTTAATAAATGAAGTTCTCAAGCCCGTGTCAGAGATCAGATTCTTTTCAAAGGGCCTTAAATTGTTTGTGCATAAGTTCATCATCTTTAGGCGGCCTGGGTCACCGAGATTCTTAGCGCCTCTGCTCCGGAGCGATCCCGATCGCCGCCGTGACCAGGGGCTCCCTTTGTTCCGGGGAATGAGGGCAGTCTTGATGGGGAAATCATATTTAAGAGGTGTGTGGCTGGTACCCCCATGTCGCTAGTGCACGGTGGGGGGGGGGTAGTTTTAGTCGGATGGTACATTAAACTCCAATAACAGTTTGAGTTGTCTCGCATGTTATTAGGAGATCTTTTTACCACCGATCTATCTCACGACCTTCGGTCTATCATGTGAGAATGGGGATACGTTTATATATACGTGCAGGGCCCCACGCAACAATGCATGTTTGCAGTTTATGCGCGCTCCCGGGCCCGCACTATATGGGTTTCTATATATGATATGGAAATGTACGCGTAGAGCCTATATATACAAATAAGCAATTATGCACATACTCAAGTTAGTCTACGCCCCGCATGCATACAGCACTCATAAACATCAGCGTCCACGCGGGCAAACATGCACGTGAAATTATATGTGCCCATGCATTATAATTTTTTAAGTAAAAGTACATATACATACATATATACACTTTAAAATATACACATATATATACATACATTACATATATACACATATACTTCATACTATAATATAACCCTACACCCAACATATAATCATATATATATATTTAGGCAGTTGGTTTTACATATATCTGGAAAACCCAGTTCGGAGAGGTAATTACTAGTTGGCACCAAAACCCGCTTGGGCGTCCTGGTTTGGCCTTGACCATTGGTGATGCCAAAAATTGTGTTTGGCTTCATTACGAATAATTTCCGACTGATATTTGTGGGGTTTTGCTGATTAGATTTATGAACACTGAAACATAATATATAGGAATTTATAGTATAATGTACTCCGACTAGGGGTGGTTTTATCAGGCTATATTTTGGGTGGTCGTTAATCACTTTGGGCCCCTTGGCAGGGTTTTAAACGTGGCCTAGGGGAGCTTTAAAGCGATATTTCCTCTTTTTGTTGGATTTTTTTGGATGGTATGATTTTATATTAGAAATATATTCAGACATCCTCAGATGTTTTCACAGCATTATATTGCAACCAATAATAGATTTTTTAACTCGAATTTTTCCTTCATTTATTTTTGTGGTAATTTTGGACTCTCTTTGTGGTATTCTTTCTTTTTGAATTTTTCTACGACTTGTGAAATTTTTATTGTTTCTATTTCGTTTCTTTATATGCTCTCTAGACATTCAAGATAATTTCACCTTATGCTGTGCCCCCAGGGATCACGGGATATACATAATTTTACACTTAATATTGTGAGACTAACATAAAACCCTTCCTACTCGTTGCCGATATATATATATAATAATTATATATATATATTTTATATTTATATTTATGTTATTATATATATATATACATATGAAATTTTTATATTTAAGTTAAAACGCAAATGTCTGACCTGGGGGAGAAAATTTTTTGATCAGTTAAATACACGGGTTGAGCCCTTCTTAATTAGGGGTTTTCGCATTTCACCCAGGGATCGGAGAAAGGACACGTTCAGGCACCTGCGATTTTGGGCCCCTTTTTTGGGGGGAGAATCTTTTCATTTCGCATCTTTGGAAATATCGCCCTCAAAGGCTGATCGAAGGGCGGACTATGAATTGCGATGTCCCACGCAAACCAATCAGGAAATAGCGGGCAAAATGACATTTGGTCAGCCCCCCTATTTTTCTGTAGATGGTCATCGCTCCGCCCAACGAGTGAATGAGATATGCTGCGGTAGCAAAGTTACCTTGGTCTTCTGGGCTAACACACCCCCCCAACTCCCCAATCGGGATCTACGATTTGTGTACCGTTGGGTAAATTTTGATCTTTATTTCCAGGGGGCATTTTTGTCATTTATATTTTATATCGTATCTTTATACGGGGTTTTTTTTTAAGTTATAATATATTTTTATCGTATCAGTGCTGTGTTTTGGGGCACCCAAACCCTTTTTTTTCTCTATTGTGTGGATATTAGGTAATCTTATACCCATCAACAATATTTCTTTATTTATATATATATATACTATATTATTGTATATATAATATTATGTATATAATATTGTATATAGTTGTATATATTATATATATTTTATTTTATATATATATAAATATATTTTATAATATATATATATAATGTATATTTTATTTATATATATATATATATTTTATTTATAGATAAATTTTATATAAATATAAAAGGATATATATGTATATTATAATTTTTTTAATTTATTTTATTATTTTATATATATATAAATATATATTTTATAATTTTTTAAAATATTCATTTTTTATATGTTTATATTTATATTTTATAGATATTTATTTATATATATTTTTTATATGTTTTATATATATTATATATATTTTATATTTTATTATATATATATTATATATATAAAATTAAATTTATATATATTATAATATATAAAATATACATTATATATTATATTATATATAATATTATATATATTATATATATATTATATATATATTATAAAAATTATATATGATATATTATATATGTATATTTTATATATTTATTTTTATATTATAAATTAAATATTTGTTTATTTATTTGTATGGTATATGTACAATACGATTGAATGTATTTTATTTTATACATTTATATATATATAATTACACACCACATATATATAAATATATATCCATATATATTTTTAATATTTATATTTACATATAATTATTATTAATATTTTTTAAAAAATTTATTTAATATATTTTTATATTTATATATATATAAAAATTATTTTTATTTTAATAATTTATATTTTAAAATATACCATAATATTCTGACTATAATATATTATTTATATATTTTATATATATTTATATTTTTATATATAATATTTATATAAATAAATTTATATATAAATATTATACATATATTTTTAAACATTTTAACATTTATTTTTATATATCTTTATAAAATATTTATATTTATTATATAATTTATATTATTTAAAATATTTTTATATCATGTATTTTAAAATATATTTTATATATATATTTATTTTTATATATATATTATATTTATAGTAAAATTTAATATATAATATACATTTACTTAAATTTCATGTATATATACATTTTTTATTTATTTTATATATAAATATTATATATAAAATATAAATATCTATATTATAATAATATTATAATATATTTTATTAATAACGGTATTTTATAATCTATATTTTATATATATAATATTTATATTTAATTATATATATATTTATATGCAAATATATAAATATTTATGTATAGGGGATATAGTTTTTATAGTATAAAAGTTTTATTTGTTAAAATATATATATGTATAGGGATATGTACAGTTAAGATAAAGACTGTATAATTTATTACTTTATATTATTTTTAAAATATATATATATATATATATATATTTATATTACTTTAATTTATAACCCTTATATATACATATTATACATATTATTTTATTTGTATAATATAAAGACGGGGAAAAGAAAAAGACTGTTATATCAAAAAAAAGGGACATGTATAAATATTACATATTATATTATACACACCATTTTATACTTAATATACATAATATTATATTATTTATATTATAAATATATATATATATATCATATTAAAATATTTTATATTATAAACAATTTATTATATTTTAAAAAATTTATATATATAATTATAAACAATAATTTATGAATATATAACAAATTTTATTATATATTAAAATATTTATTAATTTATAATAAATATTATAAAAAATTTTTATATACTTTTTTTATACTTTTATATACTTTTATTTAAAACATATATTATTTTTTATATATATTTATTTTTATATTTTTTATATATATATTTAAAATTCATTTTTTTTTAAAATATAAAAAATATATATTTTTTATTTATTAATTTTAAGTTAAATATAATAATATATATATATATATACATTATATACATGTATATTTACTTTTTATTATATATATTATATATATAATAATATATATATATAAATATCTAATATATTTATATTATATATATAAAATATTTAATATATTCATGTTATTTTAAGTTTTAAAATTTTTTATTTATATATTTTTATTTATATATTTTTATTATTTATATATATATATATATATATATGCATAATATGATATATATATTGATTGTATTATGTTAATATGTAAAAATGTTATATTTGTAATTTTATTTATATGGATATGTTATTTTACGATACAGAAAAAAGACATGTATAAATATTAATTATTTTATATATAATATTTTAAAAAAATATAAAATTTATATATATATATATTTAACACATTTATATCATATATTTTACATAAAATATTTATTAATTTTTGTGTTGAGACAGAAACAATAAAAAACAGATTTTTATATTTTAAAAAATTTAAAATCATTATAATTCAATATTTTTGTAGTTTAAAAGATTTTTCTGATTTTTTTAAAAAAAAAACCAAGGCAATGTAAGAAAATTATTAGTAAAGTATGAGGTATAAAGATAAAAGTAAGAACCCCAAAATTTTTCTATTAATTTCCAGTACTATTTTAAAATTATTATAAATTTTATATAATATATATATTTATATTATTTATATATGTATATTATATATTTATATTTATATTTTATATATATATATATATATACATATCATATATATATGTATATATATATATATATATATTTTTTTATATATATACTTTTATATAAAATTTATAATAAAATATATATTTATATATATATCATATATATAATATTTAAATATTTATATTTTTATTATTATTTTTTATATTATATATTTTTTAAATTTTTATATATTTTATATATATAAAATTTTATTATATTATATATATATATATATTATAAAACGCCACCAACACACACCCACCAACACACACACAACCCCCACACACACCCACCCCACACACACACACACACACACACACACACACACACTTACATATTATATTTATATTATATATATATATATAATATATATATATGTATATATATATTATATATAAATTTATATGTATTTTTAATTAATAGTTAATAAAAATATATAATATATTTATATAATAATTATATATATATTATTATATATTTAGAAATTTTTATATATTTATTTTTATATTTTATATATATTTTAAAATATATATATAATCATTTTTTATATAATATTTAAAATTTTATATATATATTTTATTATATATATATAGATACAATTTTAATATATGTATGTGTGTGTGTGTGTGTAGTGTGTGTTATAATATTATTTATATAATTTTTATTATATATATATTTATAATATTTATATTTATATATTTTTTATATATATATATTTTATATATAATTATATAATATATTTAATATATATTTAGGGATATATATGTTTTATATATTTTTTAAATATATTTATTTTATATATATATTTATATTTAATTTTTTTTTTTTTGTTTTTATATATATATATATAATATATCATATATTTTATTATATATATAATTTTTTTATATATATATATATATATTTTATTTATGTGTGTATATATTTTTTTTGTTATTTATTCATATATAATTATATATGTATTTTTAAAATTTATATATATATACTGTTTATTATTTATATATATATTATATATATTATAATATATATATTTTATAAATTTTGTATTTGTTTTTTTGTATTATGTTTGGGTATATAATATTTATATATAAATATTTTTATATATTTATTTAATATTTTATACATATTAAATGTGTTATATATATATATTATTTATTATTATTTTATATTAATTTAATCAAATATCTATTATATTTTAAATAAATTTTATATCTATTAATATATTTATTATATTTTTCCCATTTTTATATATGTATATGTTAATTGTATATATATACATATATATATATAATATATATATTATTATATATTATATATATAAATTATGTATATATATAGAAAATATCTTACACAAATATTTACTATTTTCTATTACCTATTTTTTCTTATTAAATATTTATTTATATTTTTAAAAATTTTATTTATATATAAAAACAAAATTTTATGTTTATATTATATAAATTTTTTAATATATATATATTTTATATATTTTTATATATTTATAATCACACAACAATATATATCTTAATTTTTTATAATATATAAAATATATAGAATTTGATATGTATATCATGGATTATATATAATTATAAAATATATATATTTTTAAATATTTTATTTATATTATAAATTATATATATATAAACATATGGGTTGTTTTAAAATATATATTAATTTTGGGTGTATATATATTTATATTATATATATATATTAATATTATATATATATATAATAGATCTAATATTTATATAATTTTTTAGAAAAATTTAAATTTTTGTTAACATGTGTGTTTTATATTTTTTTATAATTATATTTTAATATATATATTTTAATTAATATATATATATTACATACTTGAAAATTTTAAAATATTATATATATAAATTATTTTATATTTATATATATTATGTATTTGTATATACACACCCCACACACAAACACACAACCCCAAACCCACAACCACAACCACACCCACACCCCACCACACACCACATATATTTTATATATATATTTTATTAAAATATATATACATATTATAACTATAAAATTTATTATACATATTATATTTTTTATATGATATTTATGTCTCTATATATATTTAAATAATTTTATATAATATATATATATATATATATATTTAATTAAAATATGGCAGGTAAACCACTTACACAAAACTGATTTATTGAATTGAGACAACGTTTCAGTATCAGGATCCCATTTTTCAGGTTGAGGAGGAAGGGGACAGAGGTATATAAAAGGCTTTTAAGGGGGGAGAAATCGGGCAAGGAAAGGTCAAGCGAGGACAGGAGACCGGAAACCCGGGGGCGGCGGCCCGGGAAAAGGGAAAAGGAAAAAGGGGCAGGTCATGTCAGGTCAAAGGGTCCCGGCGGTTTTGTGTGAAGGGTTCCGGGGTAAGGTAACAGCGGGATTTTGGGAGGTAGGAGACCCTCGCCGGGGAAAAACCGTTAGGGTTTAAATTGGCCGCCTTTTTGATGAAAAGAAGATTCCCCCAATCTGCGGGCATGGACATCAGCGGAGGGGGAAAAGAATGCGAGCAGGGACAATCATGCGATGTCCCATTGGGGCAGAAGTATGATCACAAACCCCCAACACACACACACACACACACACACACACACAAACAATTATTTTAAAATAATAATATTTTTTTTTATATTTATATTTTTATAAAGGGTTTTGTGTTTATAAGGGGATGATATATATGTATATATTTTATATATTTTTTATTTAATATTATATATATATTTATATTATTTCTAATATGATATATTAAATTTATATTATATATATTTTTATATATTTTATGGTATTTATTTTTTTTAAAATATATTTTTTTTTTTATATATATAAAATATTATATATAAAAATATTTATTTTATTTATAATTATATATATTTAATATATTATTATAAAAATAATTTATAAAATATATTTTATATTTTTATATATTTATTTTAGTTTATATTTATATATATATTTATTTAAAATTTTAAAATTTTTATAAATATTATATATTTTATATAATAAATATATTAATTTTATATTTATTTATTTTATATTTATTTTATATATATATTTTATTTTATTTTATATTTAAATATATAAATTATAATTTATTATATAAAATTTATGTTTATATATATTATTTTTATAAATTTTTTTTATATATATAATATATTATTTATATATAATATATATAGATATATTATTATTTTTTAATTTTATCCCAATATATATATATATATTTATTATATATTAAAATAATATATATATAAAAAATATTTAATTTTTTATTTATATTTAAATAATTTTATTATATATAATATTTATTATATTTTATATATTTTTTACATAATTTATATTTATATTTAATAATATATTTTTATATCAATATTATGAAATATAAAATATAATATATTTTTTTATATATAAATATATATTAGGACATATTTATATAATATATTATAATATTTTTATTAGAAATATATTTTTTTAATATATATTTATATATGTCTATATATATATGTAATAATATATTTTTTAATATAATATATTATAGTAATATTTTATTATATATTTATATATATTATTTTTATATATTTATATTTATTTATAGGGGGTTTTTTGTATTTTTTAATATAAATTTATGTTAATATATATATATAATTTATATATATATTATAATATAATATTTATTGTATATTATATATATATATATTATATATATTTTTTATATTTTATATATATATATATATATATATATGTGTGTGTGTAAAATTATATTTTATTTATTTTTAATATTATATATATATATATTTATTATATATTTTATATAATATAATATTATTTTTATATATATATAGGGTCAGGGCGTAACAAATCGAAAACTAAAATTAAATTCATACTTCGCCCAAAATTTAAAACAATGGTTTTCTTTTCCGATTACATTAACAATAAAAAAATGAAGAACTGAATCTTGAAGGTCGCTGTCAGCCGTTATTCCCCAAAGGAAACCCGTGTCAACTTCATTCCCATCTTCGAAAAATCGTTAAATCCCCGGTTCATCTTCCCACCCGAGGGGACAGTTTATTATCTAGTGCTAGCTTTTAATTAAAGGCTATATGTTACTTTTTTCAACGAACGCGGTTAATAAGTGCTTTTCTTCGGGGTTTAAAACATCCCGTCCAAGGAAATTTTTTTTCGTTTCTGGGCGTAGATAACCCACTATATCTTGGGGACCTGTCCACGATCTTATTTTAAATCTCTTCGTGTTGGCAAATTTTAAAAACCCTTAAAATAGCTTTCCGTTCTAGCCCAAGCGGCACTACGTACTGTATGCAACAGAGGAAATGTCTTTTGTTTCCTACTCCCCTTCTTTTTTTAAACCCCCCGGTGAAAACATTTTTAAATCGCGCAAATTGTATCGTCCTCTACCCGACAGGTATTTTTCGATTAGTTCATAGTTGCTTTTTTGGTTTGGGATGTTCTCTCAGCAAACTCCCTTTGTTCTGGAAAGGTAGATAGTTTAAACCAAGTCTTGAGAAGAGGCCGACAAATCGTTTTAATGTTCCCGCTTCTTCTGTTTAAAGTCGTGAAAATCCTTACATATCTGGTAAGATGTGGGGTAATCTTCGTCACGGTCTTTTAAACTTCCTTTTCGTGTGCGAAGCAAGAATGGGGACCCAAATACTCCACTACAAATAAGATTTCTAACAACATTTTTTCCGTGCAAGTAAGTTTTGTCCGCAAGGTCCGACGTCGATAATTCCGGGGGGTCTTACCCGGCCGAGCTTGGGAATTTTTTCGCGCTTGAATTTACCCATCAAGGGTTCATGGCAGTGCGTTTACGAAAAAAATTTTAGAATATTTTTTTCCTATTTAAAAGATTTTTAACAATGTTTATTTGGAAACAGTCCGTGGGAGAAACCATGGTTAACAGAGCAAGAGTATACAATACAGGGTAATCACATTGTTTTTTACATTCTTTTTGTATCTTCCATATACCATTCTTCACCTCCTCCTTTTCTTTGAAATGATACGTCTCTCCAAATTCAACTTTATCTGGACTAGTCTCACATGAACACTACTTACTACTACTACTGCTGCTACTGTATTTACTATTACTACTATACTACTGCTACTACTGTTACTAATAATACGATACTACTATTACTACTACTGCTGCTACTACTATTCCTATTTCTACTACTCTGTACTACTATTACTACTGCTACTACTATTACTACTACTACTGCTACTACTATTACTATTACTATTACTACTACTGATGCTACTACTATTACTATTACTACTACTATTACTACTACTACTGCTATTACTGTCACTACTACTACTGCTACTACTATTACTACTACTATTACTACTACTACTACTACTGCTACTACTATTACTACTACTACTGCTACTACTATTACTACTACTACTGCTACTACAATTACTATTACTACTGTTACTACTACTACTGCTACTACTATTACTATTACTACTACTATTACTACTACTGCTACTACTGTTACTACTACTACTACTGTTACTACTATCACTATTACTACTACTACTGCTACTCCTACCACTACTGCTACTACTATTACTATTACTATTACTACTATTACTACTTCTGCTGCTACTACTGTTACTATTACTACTACTATTACTACTACTACAGCTACTACTACTACTACTACTGCTACTACTATTACTACTACTATTACTACTACTGCTGCTACTACTATTACTACTACTACTGGTACTATTATTACTACTACTACTAGTACTACTATTACTACTACTGGTACTACTATTACTACTACTATTGGTACTACTATTACTACTACTACTGGTACTACTATTACTACTACTGCTACTACTATTACTATTACTACTACTATTACTACTACTGCTACTACTATTACTACAACTACTGCTACTACTACTACTGCTACTAATATTACTATTACTACTACTATTACTACTACTACTGCTACTACTGTTACTACTACTACTGCTACTACTATTACAACTGCTACTACTGCTACTACTATTACTACTACTGCTACTACTATTATTATTAATACTACTACTATTATTACTACTACTACTGCTACTACTATTACTACTACTGAATCCTATTATTATTTTACTACTTATCTATTACTACTACTACTGGTAAACTATATTACTATTACTACTAATATTACTACAATTCTTGCTACTTCTATATATATGCATACTACAATTATTGTTACTATATATTCTATATTATATTACTATACTATACACTACTGTATACTATTATATACTGCACTACTACTTACTTCTGCTACGACTTTTATTTACTACTGCTACCTATTACCACGCATGTGTACTTTTTTTCAAACTATTACTATACTATGCTACTCTATTACTATAATTACTACTATGCTACTACTATTACTACTACTACTGATATACTATTACTAATACTACTGTGCCTACTACAAGTTATATTACTACTACTATTACTACTACTACTGCTACTACTATTAATACTACTACTGCTACTACTATTACTACTACTGCTACTATTATTATTACTACTACTATTACTACTACTACTGCTACTACTATTACTACTACTACTGCTGCTACTACTACTGCTATTACTACTACTAGTAGTAATAGCAGTAGTAATAGTAATTACTACTACTGCTACTGCTACAACTATTACTACTACTGCTGCTACTACTATTACTATTACCACTACTACTGCTACTACTATTACTACTACTATCACTACTACTGCTACTACTATTACTACTACTGCTACTACTATTACTACTTCTGCTACTACTATTACTACTACTGCTACTACTATTACTACTGCTACTACTATTACTACTACAGCTACTACTATTACTACTACTATTGCTGCTACTACTATTACTACTACTGCTACTACTATTACTACTACTATTACTACCACTACTACTGCTACTACTATTACTACTACTACTATTGCTACTACTATTACTATTACTATTGCTACTACTATTACTACTACTATCGCTACTACTATTACTACTACTACTATTACTACTACTACTGCTACTTCTATTATTACTACTACTACTACTACTGCTACTACTACTACTACTGCTACTACTATTACTACTACTACTGCTACTACTACTACTGCTACTAGTATTACTACTACTACTGCTACTACTACTATTACTACTACTACTATTACTACTACTACTGCTACTACTATTACTACTACTACTGCTACTACTATTACTACTACTATTATTACTACTACTGCTACTACTATTATATACGACTGCTACTACTATTACTAATACTATTGCTATACTATACTGCTACTATATTACTACTACTACTGCTATATATTATATACTATGCTACTACTTATTTATTTCCTACTGCTACTACTATTCCTACTACTATTACTACTGCTGCTACTACTATTACTACTACTGCTACTACTATTACTACTACCATTATTACCACTACTACTGCTACTACTATTACTACTACTATTGCTACTATTACTACTACAACTATTGCTACTACTATTAATACTACTACTATTACTACAACAATTGCTACTACTATTACTACTACTACTATTGCTACTACTATTACTACTACTACTATTATTACTACTACTACTGCTACTACTATTACTACTACTGCTACTACTATTATTATTATTACTACTACTATTACTACTACTACTGGTACTACTATTACTATTACTACTACTATTACTACTATTACTGCTACTACTATTACTACTACTGCTACTACAATTATTGTTACTACTACTATTACTACTATTATCATTACTACTACTATTACTACTACTGCTACTACTATTACTACTACTGCTACTACTACTACTACTGCTACTACTTTTACTACTACTGCTACTATTACCACTAATGCTGCTACTACTATTACTACTACTACTGCTACTACTATTACTACTACTATTACTACTACTGCTACTACTATTACTACTACTACTGCTACTACTATTACTAATACTACTGCTACTACTATTACTATTACTACTACTATTACTACTACTACTGCTACTACTATTAATACTACTACTGCTACTACTATTACTACTACTGCTACTATTATTATTACTACTACTATTACTACTACTACTGCTACTACTATTACTACTACTACTGCTGCTACTACTACTGCTATTACTACTACTAGTAGTAATAGCAGTAGTAATAGTAATTACTACTACTGCTACTGCTACAACTATTACTACTACTGCTGCTACTACTATTACTATTACCACTACTACTGCTACTACTATTACTACTACTATCACTACTACTGCTACTACTACAATTCTGCTAATATCTTACTTCTTTGCTACTACTATTATATACCTGCTACTACAATTACTACGGCTTACTATTAAAATACTACTGCTACTACTATTACAAACTACAAAGGGCTACTACTATTATCCCATTATACTTTACTATTTTACTACCACTAACTGCTACTATTTTTACTCCCACTACTATTGCTATATATTATAAATTTTGGGAAATACTTTACTAAAATCTATTTTATATTATTACTACTATTACTCTACTACTATTTATTAAACTTTCTACTACTATTACAAACCCCCTATTACTGTATACTATTACTCCCATTTCTTAAACCTTGCTTCTATTTCCCATACTACTGCTTATTTTAAATACATTATTTAACTCTACTTTTTTAAATTTACTTACACAAATTCAAATACTACCACTACTATTAAATACTTTTAAATTCCCCTACTACTGCAAACCTATTATTACTCCCACTACTTATTTACTTTACAAATTTACTATTTTTTCCTACTTTTACTTACTATTTACAAATACTATGTACTACTATTACTACTACTTTTCTTTACTATTTTTCCCCTCTACTATTTCAAATACTTTAAAAAGACCTTTTTTTTTTACCAAAACTAAATTTATTCCACAACTTATCCTTTTACTATTATTCACAAATTACTACAAAACCCCTATTCTACCCTAAAAATCTTTACTTTACAAACAAAATTTGCTACACTATTTTACTACTACTTTTTACTCCCACCTCTTATGTACCTACTATTCCAAACCACTATTTATTTGTACTCTATTACAAACCCCATTATTACCATTAAAAATGCTACTACTATTACTACCATTCTACTCTTTTCCCAACAAATTACAAAACCACTACTAAGGGGTTACTACTATTTAAAAAATACTCAATTGTTTATTATTCCCATTTCTACTTTTCAAACTATTCCCTATATATTACTACTATTTAAAAATTACTATACTATTTGCTAAATATTATACTAAAATTACTCCCATAATACCACTAATTTAAATTACTACCCCTATTACGGTACTTTTTTTATTACTTTTCCCAGCTACAAATTTATTACTACAAACCCCCCTGCATATTACCCCCAAACTTCCTTTTTTACTACTATTAATAAAACTTTTAAATATTTTACCACAATTACTGCTAATTTCTAAAATTTTACTACTACAATTTTTCTACTATTACTACTACTATGTATCCTTTTTAAACAACTGCACTATATTTAACACTAATTTTCACTTCTATTATTTACTCCCATTTTTACTTATTATTACTCCCATTACCTAATTGGCTCTTTCCCCAAAAACCAAACTACTCCTCTACAAATTTTACTACTATTTTACCCTAAATTACTACTATTATTTCCTACTATGCTAAAATTTTAAACTAAAATTTCCCAAACCCCCCCCTTACTACTATTACTACTTTACCCCTTAACACTATTACTATATTTTAAAACACTATATTCCCCACTACGTACTACTTTTTCTCCAAATTTTTACGGGCTACTATATTAATACATCTATTTTTAAATCTATTATACTACTTTTAAATACAAAATTATTTACTCCACACTTTGCTATTTACTATTAAAACCACTACTCTGTACTCTATTACTACTCTATTACTTCCCATTATTTAATTACTGCTTACAACTATTACTACCATTACAAACTTTATCCCTAAAAGTACTACTTTTACTACCCCTACTTTGTACTACTTTTTATCCAACTATAATTATTACTCCCAAATATAGGGGCAAATTTTTTTACTCTTTTTTAACAATTATGCTCCTACTATTACTAAAATATTTATTTACTACTATTATTCCCCATACTTTGCTATACTATTACAAAAAAACAATGCTACTATTTTATACCACAAATTTTACTCTTTTATCCCTATTTTTATTAATTTTAAACTACTATTACTATACTTTTCTACTACTATTAATTCCCCCTTCTACTGTTTTTTAATACTATACTACTTAATATTTACAAATACTTTATTTACACTTTACTGTTACTACTTTTTACAAACCTACTATTTCTCCCAACCTCCCTTACTTTAAAAACAAATTTACTACATTATTTGTATACTTTATCCCAAATACAAATGCTAAAATTTTACTTCCATTATAAATTGTACTACAAATTAAATACCATATACTCTAAAACTAATAACTATTTGAAAATATTATTTAAATTACTCCCCTATATGCAAACTATTATACTACTATTACTCTACTTTTTTATCCCATTCCCCTGCTCTACTACTATTACAAATACTCCCAAAATTTTATTCCCTCCCACAAATATGTACTATATTATTCCAAAATTATTTTCTCTACAAATTTAACTCCCCTTTAAAATTTTTACTCCCCTTTTAATATTACTCCCATTTAATACTGCTACTACTTTTAAAATCCCACAACTAT
>NW_028234413.1:23339728-23341236 GCF_977035675.1 Penaeus japonicus | reverse complement strand
TCTCTACTCTCATAATTTTATATAACCAAATGCAACTGATGAATCACCTATTTTGTCCATGCTACCGATGCCCAAAACTTTTTCCTATCTTCTTCCTCGACAAAGAGAAGGCTAAAATATCTCTATTCCACAAGCAAAAGGTAAACATATGTTACCTTGAAAGTTGAGAATATTATTAACATCATTATTTTCATCTTTTCGTGATAAGATTAACCAGTCGTTGGGAAGTTCATTTAATATTGTTTCTCTACCTTGAATTCCTCTGGTGTTACAAATCTTCAAGCACATTAGTTAACTTAACCCAGTGCGGAAGGGGGGTAGATTTCCTTGCCCACTCTCTTTCAGTTACTCATTGTAAAACTAGAGCCATTTTTGTGTTTTAATTTGTTTTCTTATATTTGGAGAATTATAAGTGTCATACCACATTCTCTATCAATGCTGCAGTTGGCTAAGATTGTAGTTTAGGCTTCACATCAACTCTATTTTCTTTATACTCGAATTGCTGTTTTGTGGGAAGACAAAAAGCAGCTTTATTTTTTCGCATTTGTGTACTGTCATGAACGAATACGAAACATGTAACCATCCACAATGAAAATGATATGAAGAGGTAGGGAAGAGGAAAAAAACCTGTGCTTATGACTGTGAGTGGCACAGTGCAAGGCATCCCTACTGGCATAGGGTCATATTGTAGACATTGGACTTGGGTTAAGTCACCTTCCTCTTCCCGCTCCGCCTGCACATCCTTCATCGGCGGTACTTTGGAGCAAGTGAATGGAGCCATTGAAGGTTCTCCCCCCTGCTGGCACTAGAAGAAACGGATTCCATCTAGATTTTGGATGTTAGGGGAAACCCATTCGCTTAATGTCTAGTTCTCTGGTCTGCCTACAGTGCCTGTCCATTTCCGACGGCCCTCCGCCAACAGGCATTCGAAACGAACGTGGGTGAACTTTGAAGTGCGGATGATTAAGTAAGGACACTTGATATGTTATATATATTAGCGGGGGTTTTCTTATGGTGATTTTTTATTTGCTTGTTTGTGTTTGTTTGTTTGTTTTTGTTACTGTCTTATTCTTACGTTTTCGACAAGGTCCTAAATTTTACTAGGATGTCCCGAGTTTTTTACCAATATATTAATTACAATACATACTACATCACCTTTTTGCACAACACAGGTTCCCGGAATATGTACTCATATAGATAGATTAATAGGTTGGTAATTAGAATGTCTTTTTTACGGGACAGCAAAGGGCAAATTTGGCCCAAAGATAAATATATATATAAAAAGATAAATGTATAGATAAACAGATAGATCCATAAGTAAATTGATTGACAGATTGGTGAAACCTGATGAATTAATAGACTGATGAGCACGCTATAAAAATACAAAAAATACCACTCCAAGTATCTATGGATTCCGTACGGTACAGCGCATCGGTTGAGATACATCTTCTTCACTTCCTTATTTCTCTCTCCTTCACCTCCTCTCTTCCTCTCCTTTTCGCTTTTTC
>NW_028234413.1:23322228-23334728 GCF_977035675.1 Penaeus japonicus | reverse complement strand
TCGGTATCTTTCCCCGGCGATACTCAGGGGTTTTTTGACTCAGACCCTCGGGGCAGAGGACCGTGCGGAGGGCTTGATGGGGGCCCTTGCATCCGCCGTTCGCTCGGGTTTCCCCTTTCCCCTCTCCTCGCTCGCTCTCTTACCCCGCTCACTCGTATTTGATCTCACCTCACTCCTCTCTTGATCTCACGTCACTCGCTCTCTTGATCTCAGCCACTCGCCTCTTGATCTCACGCTCACTCGCTCTCTTGATCTCACGCTCCCGCCTCTCACTTTTTTCGCTCTTTCCCCTGTCTCTCCTCGTTTTCTTTTTCTCTTATCTCTCGTTTTTTTCCCCTTTGTCTCTTTCGCTTTCCGCTCCTTGGTCTCTCCTCTCTCACATCCCGTCTTTCCCCCCGCCTCTCTCGCTTTCTCGCTCTCTTGGTCTCTCGCTCTCCACATCCGCTCTTTCCGCCCTCTCTCCTCGCTTTCTCGCTCTCTTGGTCTCTCGCCTCTCCTATCTCGTCTTTCCCCCGTCTTCTCTGTTTGGTTTGGGGGGGGGGTTCTGCCCTCATTTTATCTCCCCTTTTTCCCGCCCGTCCTCTTCGCTTTTCGCTCTTGGTTCGTTTCCTATTCCTCTTTTCCCCCGTTCCTCTCGCTTTCCATTTTTGGCCCTTTCTTCACTATCTCGCTCTTTCCCCGCGGCTCCTCCGCTTTTCCGCCCTTTTGGTCTCCGCTTTCCACTATCCGTCTTTCCGCCCTCCTCTCCCCGTTTTCCCTCGCTCTCTTGGTCCCTCTCTCCTAACTTGCTCTTTCCCCCCGTCCTTCTTCTTTCTCGCCCTTGGTCTCTCGTCTCTACTATCTCGCTCTTTCCCTGCCCTTCCTCTCGTTTTCTCACTCTCTTCCTTTCTTTTTTCCCCATTTTCTCGCTTTTCCCCGTCTCTCTCTCGCTTTCTCACTTCTGGTCTTCCGTTTCTACTATCTGTTTTCCCCCGTTTTTCTCTGCTTTCTCGCTCTTTGGTTCTTCGCTCTCTCCTATCTCGCCTTTCCCCCCGTCTCCTCTCCTTTTTCTCGCTCTCTTGGTTCCGGGGCCTCTCACTATCTGCCTTTCCGCCCGCTCTTTTTCTTCTTTCTCGCTTCTTATTTCTCCTCCCACTATCTGCTCTTTCCCCGCTCTCTCTCGCTTTCCACTCTCTTGTCTCTCGTTTTTTCATATCTCGCCTTTCCCCCGTCCCTCGTTTTCTCGCTCTTTGGGGCCCTCGCTCTCTCACTATCTCGTCTTTTCCCCCCGTCCTCTCTCGCTTTAAATCTTTTGGTCTCTCGTTCTCTCACTATCTCGCTCTTTCCCTCTGTCTCTCTCTCGCTTTCTCACTCTCTTGGTCTCTCGTTCTCTCACAAACCGCTCTTCCCCCGCCTCTCTCTCCGCTTTCTGCTCCCCCTTTTTGGGGCTCTCGCTCCCCCCCACTACTCGCTCTTTTTCCCCCCGGGTTCCCCCTCTCCGCTTTCCCACTCCCCTTGGTTCTCTTCCCTCTCACAACCCTCGCTCTTTCCCTCTGTCTCTCTCTCTTTTTCCGGGCTCTTTTTGGGCTCTCGCCTCTCTTTTTTTCGGGAATTTCCCCTTTTTCCGCTCTCTCCCCCTTTTTCGCTAGGGTCCTCTCCTCCCCTCTCTTGTTCTCACCTATTTTTCCGCTTTTTCGCTCTGTCTCCCCCCCGTCTCCCCCCTTTTTAAAATTCCAATTTCTCTCGCTTTTTTCCGCTCTTCTTTTCTCTCGCTCTCTCGCGCCCCAGCTCTCTTATCTCCCCGGTTCTCTTGCTCTTTTGGGTTTCTTAAGTTCTTTTCCGCTTTTCTTTCCCATTAGCTCTCTAACTTTTCGCTTTGCTTTCTCTGGGCTCTCTCGCTCTTCTTGTTCCACGCCCTTCGCTTTTTTCTCTCTCCCACCCTCTTCGATTTTTTTTTTCCCCCCTCGCGCCCGTGCTCCTACACTTACACTCCTCACTCTCTCATGCCCCTTTCTTTGTTTTTTTTTTTCGTTCAATCACTCTCTCGCTTTTTCATTTCCTTTTTTCTCTCCCCGCTCCCCTTTTTGATTTGGTTCTAAATCTAAATTTCGCTCTCCGCTCTTTTTTTTTGTCACCTCTCACTCTCTTGTTTCTTTTTTGCCTCTCATTTTCCTCTCTCTCCCTCTTCTCTTTTTACTCTCTCACTCACTCCCCTCTTTCTCTCCCCTCACTCCCGCTCTTTTGCCCGGCCTCTCCCTCTCGCCTCCGCCTCCTCTCGCTCCTGCGCTCCCCCTTTCCTTCACCCCTTTTGCTTTCTCTCTCTTTTGCCCCTCCCCCCACTCTTGCTCTCTCCTCTTGCTCTCAAATTCTCTTTGCTCTCTAAACTCTTTCTTCCCTTTTGCCTCTCTTTTTCTCACTCTCATGTTCCACACTCTTTTGTTCTCCCCGCCTCTCTTGCTTTTTTTGGGTTTCTCACACCCTCACTCCTTGCTCTTCCACTCTAAACCCTCTCTCGTTCTCTCACTCTCTTGCTCTCTTTTTTCCCCAAAACTCCTCCCCTCTCCACTTTTCCTCTCTTGCTCTTTTTAACCCCTCATCTCCTCGTTTTTTTCGCTCTCTTGTTCCAAAACTCTCATGCCCTCACCTTTTGCTCTCTTGTTCTCAAAATCCTCTCGCTCTCTTTCACTCTCTTGCTCTTTTTGTTTTTTTCGCTCTTTTGGGTTTTTAAAACCTCTCTTGCTCTCCCCACTCTTTTTCTCACACTCTCTCGCTCCCCCTCACTCCTTGGGCTCTCTTGTTCCACACCTCTCCCCGCTCTCATTCATTTCTCTTGCTCTCTTTTTCCCCAAAACTCCCCTCGCCCCTTTTTCACTCTTGCTCCTTTTTTTTTCGCTCTCTTTTTTCCCACACTCCCCTTGCCCCCTCACTCTCTTGCCTCTTGTTTCACACTCTCTCGCCTCTCAACCCCTTTTGCTCCTTTTCACAGGGCTCTTTTGCTTCTCGCTTTTTGGGGCTCAGGGCCCTTCCCTTCCCGCTCCTCCCCTTTTGGTTTTTTTCCCCCACCCCCCTCTCTTGCTCTCTTCCCTCTTGCCCTTTTAACTTTTCGCTCTCTCGCTTTCTTGATCTCTCACTCTCTCGCTCTCTTGTTTTTATGCCGGGCCATTGTTTTCTCTGGGTCCGGGTTTTCTCACACAAACATTTTCTTGCTCTCCCGCTCTCTTGTTCTCACGTTCTGTTACTCTCTTGCTTTTCTCACTCCTTTTTTTAAATGCTCTCCCCCGCTCTCACGCTCTCTCGGCCTTCATGTCCTCATGCTCTCTCCCCCTCCCTCGCTAAAGGGGAAATTTCCCGGGCTCTCTCGCTCTCTAAAATCCCCTTGCAAAATTTGTTTTTTTCCTTTCTTTTACTCATTTGGCTTTTTTCGCTCTCTCCTCACTTTTTTCTCTCGCCCCCCTGGGTCTACTGCTCCCTTCATCTCTTGCCCCTCATTTCTCTTTTTTCTCTTGGGCCCCCCTCGCTCTCTTGCCTCGGCTCTCTCGCTCCCTTTGCTCTCATCAAACCCTTGCGCTTTCACTCTCTCTCTCATTGCTTCCTTTCTCACGGGTTTCGGGGTTTTTTTTTTTATTTTTTTTTTTTATTCTATTTTAAATTCCCGTAACCCCCCAAAGGGGTAAAAAATAAACACCCGCTCCCAGGGGCCTGAAAATTTCCAAACGGTGGGGGGATTTTTTTGGCTGTCCCCGGCAAAAAATAAAAATTACCCCAGAGATTTGACGAAGGGGGACCCCGGGGATGCTGACCCCCCAACCAATCGGGCAAAAAAAACCTTTTACGGGAAATTTTGGGTTTAAACCCTCCACCTTTTCCTTTTCCTGTAGGGGGGCCCATTCTCCATGAACTAGCCGCCCCTTAAGATTTTTCCCGGGGGTTTGTCCCAAAGGGACACACGGGGCTCCTGCCGACGGAAACACCTGACCTCCAACACGTCTTGCCTTAAAAATTTGTGCGAACTGGCTATTTCCGGGCTTTTAAACCCATGCCTTTCTCTTTAATACTGTGTTTTTATTTTTGGGTTTTATAATATTTTGTAATTGATTACTCTTTTTGCCCCATCTTTTTTTTTTTAAATGGGGTAAATAAGTAATCAAAACTCCCATCCAATTCTTTTCTCTCAATCTCTTTTTCTTTCCCCATTTTTCCCCTTCCGATTTTCTTTCAAAAAATCCAAGAGAGAAAAGGGGAAAAAGAGAGAAAAAGGGGGAGGGATAAAAATTTCTAGGGGCAAAAACAATCCAAAGATAATTTTCTTTAAATCCTCGTTAAAACTAACTACAAAATTTAATTTTTCCAAAAATTTTTAATCTTGAAAGGAACCCCGAAAATAACACGTGTAAATGAAAATTAATAATTTCCCCAGAAATTTTATTGACGCGTTTTCGGACATTACATCCTCAGGGGTGACATGCCATGTTTATCCCGAAACCCACCCCAATAACACCTCTTATTTGCTGGGGGTAATTTTAATTAGCCCAAATTAATACCTTTTTTTTTAAAACCCCCCAAACGGGCACTAAAAGCCATATTTGACGGGAAAATTTAATCTATGATATGTAATTAATGATATTGACTCTCACGGCTTTACTGATCTGCATTTTAGTGTTTCTTATTTTTTAAAATTTTAAAATACATTGATCATACGGGATAATGTAAATTATTTTTCATCCTTTGATTCCATTTTTTCTCTTCTTTCCCTCTCTCCTCTCTCCACCCCTTCTCCTTTTCTCGCCCCATCTCCCCCTCCTCTTTCCTCTTTTCTCCCTTTTCCCTCCCTTCCTCCCCCTCTCTCTCTCTCTCTCTCGGGTTTTCGTTCCCCGCCCGCTCCTCGCTCTCGCTCCTCCTCTCAATATTTTTTCTATCTATGTGTACACACACACACATACACACCACACACACAATATATATATATATAATATAGATATAATATCTGTATATAATATTATAATATATAAAATAATATATATATATATATGTATATTATATATATATATATATATTATTATATATATATCCTATATATATATATATATGCATATATATATAATATATATATATAATATTATATATATATATATGTATATAATGCATAGATATACTATATAATATTAATATATATATTATATATATATATATAAAGATATAATAGATATATATATATAATTTTTTTATAGTAGAGAGGTGTGAGTAGAAGAGTGTTGGAGAAGTGGGATGAGAGAGAGAGAGAGAGAGAGACGGTAGAGAATAGAGTGGTTACTGTGAGTGTAGTATGAAAGAGTGTGTGTGTGAGAGGCGAGAGAGAGACGAGCGAGGAGATGAGAGGAAGAGAGAGAGAGAGGAGAATGAGACGAAAGAGAGAGAGAGAGACAGAGAGAGAGACAGACAGAGAGAGAGAGAGAGAGAGAGAGAGAGAGAGAGAGAGAGAGAGAGAGAGAGAGAGAAAGATGCCACGACAGAGATGTTGCCGTCATGATTAAGACTTTTGGAAAAGTGTCTTACGAGGAGATTTATAACATGAGTATCCTCGGAGAACAATCGCTCCTGGAGAAGAGTCATCTAACTTCAGGAAAGTGATTAAAACAGTCCATTACCAACATCGGATTTATTTTCTCTCCTTCTTGCGCGTACTCATTCGGGGAGACAAAGGCTAAAACAGAAGGGGGAAAAATATTGGTTAGATGTTTATACTTTTTCTCCTTCGCTGTCTCTCTAGCTGTAATTTTGTGTCTATCTTTGTATCCCTGTCTGTCTCTCTCTCTTTCTCTCTGCCTATCTATCTATCTATCCATCAATTTATTTTTTTTTCTCTCTCTCTATCTATCTATCTATCTATCTCTCTATCTATCTATTTGTCTGTCTGTCTCTCTCTCTCTCTCTCTCTCTCTCTCTCTCTCTCTCTCTCTATCTATCTATCTATCTATCTCTCTCTCTCTCTCTCTCTCTCTCTCTCTCTCTATCTATCTATCTATCTATCTCTATCTCTCTCTCTCTATCTCTCTCTCTCTATCTATCTCTCTATCTATCTATCCATCAATCTCTATCTATCTATTTATCTATTAACCTATCTCTATCTGAGGGAGTGTGGAGATGAGGGAGTGTGGAAAGTAGGAAACAATTGTTAAAAATATCTACTGTACTTGACTTGACAGTCTTCACACTCGTGTTTCCCCTACATTGAATATTTCTTGCACTATATTATCACATTAATATCTATAAGCCTTATTCTTTAACATCTTTCTTCATCGTCTCCTTCCTATGATATCCTTGTTTATAATTGATTTCTTTCCCTCTACCAAACAACTACCACAACCAACTCCTTTGTGGAAACGATCCCCTTCACCAAGCCTTTACCACTATCCCTTGCTAAATACCTCCATGCCACCGCTCCACACACTTCATTTAAGGGAACAAGGCGGATGAACAGCACGCGTTTCTATACACTGAGAGGATGTGCGGAGACGTCGGTTGATGAGGCTCTTGTGAACACTTTCTTGAGAGTGGAAGAAGTCGTGGTGGATTTCTTTATTTAAAAAAATCGATTTGTGGTGTAGTTCGTGTCAAAGGGAAAGCTGATATAATTTAGTAATGGTATAGATAGAGAGACTAGGATAGATAGGTTGATTGGTAGATAGATAGATAGAGAGAGAGAGTGAGAGGGAGGGTAGAGAAAGAAAGAGAGGGCGAGAGAGAAGGGGGTAGAGAAAGAAAGAGGGAGAGAGAGAGAGGTAAGAGAAACAACAACAAATAGACATCCCGACAGACAAATAAACTCAGAAATAGGGATCGCCAAAAGCCCACAAGAATACTCGTTTTACTCATCGCGTGAGTAAGTCCCCCCTCGTTCTATAAGAGAGGGAGAGAGAGGAGGAAGGGGAAGGGGAGAAGGGGGATCTTAAAGGGAGGGAGGTGGAGGGAGGAAGAATGGTCAGAAGGAGAGAGGGGCCACAGAGAGAAAGTAAGAGAGAGAGAGAGTAAGAGAAAGAGAGAGATAAGAGGGACGGAGAGAGAGAGTAAAAGAAAGAGGGAGAGGGAGAGAGAAAGAAAAAGAAAGGGAAAAAATCAGGTCAGAATAGCAAAACCAGAGCCCACAAAAGAAAGAAAAAGAAAAAAAAACAGACGTCCGGGAGCACCCAAAAGACGCCAGGAGATCCCTTTGGAGAATGAACAGCAATATCAACACGTGGAAAGCTCTCCCTTGGCGCGTCTCCAGCCAAGGAACTGCGGCCCATTTCGGGTATCATTCCCGCGGCGATCACTCGAGGTCGGGTATTGACTCTACGCATCCCTCGGAGGCGAGAGGACCCGTGCCGGATGGCTTGATGGATGGCCTTGCATCCGCCGTGTCGCTCGGGTTTGCCCTTTGCCCTCTCTCTCGCTCGCTCTCTTGATCTCACGCTCACTCGCTCTCTTGATCTCACGCTCACTCGCTCTCTTGATCTCACGCTCACTCGCTCTCTTGATCTCACGCTCACTCGCTCTCTTGATCTCACGCTCACTCGCTCTCTTGATCTCACGCTCTCTCGCTCTCTCACTATTTCGCTCTTTCCGCCTGTCTCTCTCTCGCTTTCTGGTTCTCTTAGTCTCTCGCTCTTTCCCTCTGTCTCTCTCTCGCTTTCTCGCTCTCTTGGTCTCTCGCTCTCTCACTATCTCGCTCTTTCCGCCCGTCTCTCTCTCGCTTTCTCGCCTCGCTTGTCTCTCGCCTCTCACAAGCTCGCTCTTTCGCCCGTCCCTCTCTCTCGCATTCCTCTCCCCCTCTCGCTCTCCCTTGGTCTCTTCTTCGCTCTCTCACTATCTCGCTCTTTTTTTCCCCCCGTCTCTCTCTCGCTTTCCGCGCTCCTGCTCTTCTACTCGCGCACTATCTCGCTCTTTCCCGCCCGTCTCTCTCTCGCCTCTTTCACTCGCTTATAAACGTCTCCTCTCTTAACTCGCTGATTCTCAATCCATCTCTTGATCTCTCGAGCGTCCTTCTCGCTCTCTCACTATCTCGCTCTTTCCGCCCGTCTCTCTCTCGCTTTCTCACTCTCTTGGTCTCTCGTTCTCTCACTATCTCGCTCTTTCCGCCCGTCTCTCTCTCGCTTTCTCGCTCTCTTGGTCTCTCGCTCTCTCACTATCTCGCTCTTTCCGCCCGTCCGCCCGACTCTCTCTCGCTTTCTCCGCTCTCTTGCGTCTCTCGCTCTCTCACTATCTTGCTCCGATCCGCCGTCTCTCCTGCTTCCTCGCTCCTTGGTCTCTCGCTCCTCACTATCTCGCCTTTCCCTCTGTCTCTCTCTCGTTTTCTCACTCTCTTGGTCTCTCGTTCTCTCACTATCTCGCTCTTTCCGCCCGTCTCTCTCTCGCTTTCTCACTCTCTTGGTCTCTCGTTCTCTCACTATCTCGCTCTTTCCGCCCGTCTCTCTCTCGCTTTCTCGCTCTCTTGGTCTCTCGCTCTCTCACTATCTCGCTCTTTCCGCCCGTCTCTCTCTCGCTTTCTCGCTCTCCTGGTCTCTAGCTCTCTCACTATCTCGCTCTTTCCGCCCGTCTCTCTCTCGCTTTCTCGCTCTCTTGGTCTCTCGCTCTCTCACTATCTCGCTCTCTTATCCGCCGTCTCTCTCTCGACTTTCTTCGCGCAACTATGGTCTCTGCTCTCTGCTCCTCACTCATTCTTCATATTATACCCTTTTTAGCGAGTATCTTTCCGCCCGTCTTCTCTCTCGCTTTCTCACTCTATTGGTCTCTCGTTCTCACCACTATCTCGCTCTCTCTTTCGCCCGTCTCCTCTCTCGCTCTCTCGCTCTCTTGCTTTCTCGCTCTCTTGGTCTCTCGCTCTCTCACTATCTCGCTCTTTCCCTCTGTCTCTCTCTCGCTTTCTCACTCTCTTGGTCTCTCGTTCTCTCACTATCTCGCTCTTTCCGCCCGTCTCTCTCTCGCTTTCTCGCTCTCTTGGTCTCTCGCTCTCTCACTATCTCGCTCTTTCCGCCCGTCTCTCTCTCGCTTTCTCGCTCTCTTTGGGCTCTCGTTCTCGTTCTCTCACTATCTCGCTCTTTCCCTCTGTCTCTCTCTCGCTTTCTCGCTCTCTTGGTCTCTCGCTCTCTCACTATCTCGCTCTTTCCGCCCGTCTCTCTCTCGCTTTCTCGCTCTCTTGGTCTCTCGCTCTCTCACTATCTCGCTCTTTCCGCCCGTCTCTCTCTCGCTTTCTCGCTCTCTTGGTCTCTCGCTCTCTCACTATCTCGCTCTTTCCCTCTGTCTCTCTCTCGCTTTCTCACTCTCTTGGTCTCTCGCTCTCTCACTATCTCGCTCTTTCCGCCCGTCTCTCTCTCGCTTTCTCACTCTCTGTTCTGAAGTTCTCTCACTCGCTTCGAGAGATTATATCATACTCTTTCGCTATGTCTCTCTCTCTCGCTCTCTTGTTCTCACGCTATCTCGCTCATTCGCTCTGTCTCCCTCTTGTTCTCCTGCACTTTAGTTCTCAATTTCTCTCACTCTTTCGCTCTGTCTCTCTCTCGCTCTCTCGCGCTCTCGCTCTCTTGATCTCTCGTTCTCTTGCTCTCTTGTTCTTAAGTTCTCTCGCTCTTTCGTTCATTAGCTCTCTAACTCTTCTGCTTTGTCTTTCTCTCGCTCTCTCGCTCTCTTGTTCTCACGCTCTCTCGCTCTTTCTCTCTCCCACTCTCTCGCTTTTTTACTCTCTCGCGCTCGTGCTCTCTAGCACTTACACTCTCTCACTCTCTCATGCTCTCTCGTTCTTTCGTTCAATCACTCTCTCGCTTTTTCACTCTGTTTCTCTCTCGCTCTCTAGCTGACTTGTTCTCATGCTCAATCGCTCTCTCGCTCTTTTATTTTGTCACTCTCTCACTCTCTTGCTCTCTTGCTCTCTCACTCTGCCTCTCTCTCGCTCTCTTGCTCTCTTACTCTCTCACTCACTCTCTCTTTCTCTCTCTCACTCTTTCGCTCTTTTGCTCTGCCTCTCTCTCGCTCTCTCGCTCTCTTGCTCTCTCACTCTCTTGCTTTCTCTCTCTCTTGCTCTCTCCCACTCTTGCTCTCTCTCTCTTGCTCTCTAATTCTCTTGCTCTCTCACTCTTTCGTTCTCTTGCTCTCTCATTTTCTCACTCTCATGTTCTCACACTCTCTTGTTCTCTCGCTCTCTTGCTTTCTTGTTCTCACACTCTCTCACTCTCTTGCTCTCTCACTCTCATACTCTCTCGTTCTCTCACTCTCTTGCTCTCTTATTCTCACACTCTCTCCCTCTCTCACTCTCTCGCTCTCTCGCTCTTCGTTTCAATCACTCTGCTCTCTTACACTCATGCTCTCGTCAGCTTTTTTCCGCCTGACTTTGTTCTCAGAATCGCGCTCTCTCGCTGGTTTTATGCTCTCTCACTCTGCTTGCTCTCTTGTTCTCCACACTCTCTCCGCTCTCTATCACTCTGTCTTGCTACTCTTTGCTTTCTCGCTTCACTCTCTCTTTTCTCTCACACTCTCTCTCTCTCACTCTCCTTTTTGCTCTGCCGCTCTTTAGTTCATCACACTCTCCTCTCGCTCTCTCACTCTCTTGCTCTCTCACTCTCGATGCTTTCTTCTCTCTTCGCTCTCTCCACTGTTGCTCAGACTCTCTTGCTTCTCTCATTCTCTCTGTTCTCACACCTTCATCTTCGCTCTCTCTCGCTCTCTCTTTTGCTTCAGATTCATGTCTCCCACACACTCTCTCGCTCTCTCGCTCTCTTGCTCTCTTGTTCTCAGACTCCTTCTTGTCTCCATTTCACTCTCTGGGGGTGCCTCTCTGTCACTTCTCATTTCGCTCTCTGTTTCTCACTCTCTTGCTCTCTTATTCTCACACTCTCTCCCTCTCTCACTCTCTCGCTCTCTTGCTCTCTTACACTCATGCTCTCTCGCTTTTTCGCTCTCTTGTTCTCAGACTCTCTTGCTCTCTCACTCTCTTGCTCTCTTGTTCTCACACTCTCTCGCTCTCTCACTCTCTTGCTCTCTTGCTTTTTCGCTCTCTTGTTCTCACACTCTCTTGCTCTCTCACTCTCTTGCTCTCTTGTTCTCACACTCTCTCGCTCTCTCACTCTCTTGCTCTCTTGTTCTCACACTCTCTCGCTCTCTCACTCTCTTGCTCTCTTGTTCTCACACTCTCTCGCTCTCTCACTCTCTTACTCTCTCGCTCTCTCGCTCTCTTGTTCTCACACTCTCTCGCTCTCTCACTCTCTTGCTCTCTTGTTCTCACACTCTCTCGCTCTCTTGCTCTCTTGTTCTCACACTCTCTTGCTGTCTCGCTCTCTTGCTCACTCTCTTACTCTCTCGCTCTCTCGCTCTCTTGTTCTCACACTCTCTTGCTCTCTTGCTCTCTTGTTCTCACACTCTCTTGCTCTCTTACTCTCTTGCTCTCTTATTCTCTCGCTCTCTCGCTTTCTTGATCTCTCACTCTCTCGCTCTCTTGTTTTTATGCTCTCATGGTCTCTCGGTCTCTTGTTCTCACACTATCATTTTCTTGCTCTCCCGCTCTCTTGTTCTCACGTTCTGTTACTCTCTTGCTCTCTCACTCTCTTGTTCTTATGCTCTCTCGCTCTCACGCTCTCTCGCTCTTCACCTACGAGGGGGGGGGTGGGCGGCGAGGGGGGGGGGGGCTGGGGGGGGGTAGCATTGGGGCGGTGCGGGGGGGGGGGGGGGGGGGTGGGCGCGGGGAGGCTAGTGCGTTTATGTCAGTTCTCTGCCCTCTGGGGGGGAGGGTGTACAGCATTGGGGGGGGGGGGGGGGAGATCGTCGGGGAGTGGGGCGAGCGGGGGTGGTGACGGGGGGGTCCCTCTCTCGCTCAATCATCCAAATTTCTCGCTCTCTCGCTCTCTCAATCTCTTGCTAAATTGATCTTTCGTTCTCTTACTCACTTGCTCTTTCGCTCTCTCACTCACTTGTTCTCTCGCTCTCTCGGTCTACTGCTCACTTCATCTCTTGCTCTCTCACTCTCTTGTTCTCTTAGTCTCTCGCTCTCTTGCTCTCGTGCTCTCTCGCTCTCTTGCTCTCATGCTATCTTGCTCTTTCACTCTCTCTCTCAGTTGCTCTCTCTTTCTCACGGGTTCTGGATTTTATTTTTATTTTTTTTTTTATTCTACTTTATTCCCGTATACCACCCAGGGGTCGGAAAAAACACGCCGCTGGCAGCGCCTGCAAATTCCACGTTTCGGGAGTTTTTGGCCGTCCCCGCAATAAATGAAAATTACCCTCAGAGACTGATCGAAGGCGGACCCCAGGGATGCTGACCCCACCAATCAGGCAATAGGAACCTATACTGGAACTTGGATTAACTCCACCTATCCTTCCTGTAGGCGGGGCATTCTCCACTGAACTAGCCGACCTAAGATGTGTCTAGTTGTACCAAGGACACACTGGGACTCCTGCCGTAGCTGGAAACACCTGACCTCCAACACGTCTGTGCCTTACAAATTTGTGCGAACTGTGCTATTTCCTGTCATATATGGATCATGCCGTCTCATAATACT
>NW_028234413.1:23287228-23289728 GCF_977035675.1 Penaeus japonicus | reverse complement strand
GAAAAATACCACAAACCTAATGGTACACCATAACCAACATATTGCCATCACCATATACCATACCCTATATCATCATCGCAGTCTAAATTCAGCCCAAAGGAGAAACATAACATACCTTATTTTTTCATATTCTACAAAAAAAATTGTCAGCAGCCGATGTGACAGTGTGACCCACAACTGGGGACCGTCACACTCCTCAAACAATAAGTCTGCTCGCTCTGCTCGTTGCAGCCTGCCAAAAGGACCCTAACCCTTGCATAGGCCTACTAGGATACCTAGTCCAACGCAAACAGCAATGATATACCCTAAACCGCTCATTTGCACGACCATGATAATTGCCGTTTGAGATGGCATGACAGATACTGGGCGCCTTGGTAGAGAAATCATTTATTTAAAGCGAGAGGGAATGGTATGACACTATATCCATATAACCATAACAATCTCGATAATAAACACAGCATTACTCACGTGTACGCATGATTAGAAATTCGCTTTTGAAATAACACGCTTCATTTACTGAATAATGTTTTCAACTGCAATACATGCACAGAACATATCATCGCAAGGTATATGATGATTAGAAAACGTTCGGTTGGTTAACAGAACAGCACATTTCCTATCTATACAGACTAGGAAAAAAGAGACATGTATATTCAGAGCTTTATCACTCGGGTCCAATTTCACGTAGGGATTTAAAAAAAAAGACTATTGCAGTTCTCGATCTCTGTCTGTGTCCCAGTAGAAAAGCATTGGAAAAGCGAACAGGAATTAGTTTTTTCTTCTCGCCTCTTGGGACCTGCTGTTATGTCTCTTTTTTTTAAAGAATATGTTGAACTATCTGTCTCTTTTTTGTCGAGTGGAATGTGGTGGATACAGAGGTCTGTTTTGAATGAGATGGAGGCTCAGTGTTAAGTTGATGATTATGTTTACCGTGATTTCTGATCTGTAGTCTCTAACAAATGGATGTTTTTTTGTTTTTTTTTATCTGGATTACTCTGTGGTGTTACAAGAGGAAAACCGTCTTATACAGCTGATAGTTGATGATTGCACTAGGGACAGTTCAGTGCGGTATAACATGTAGTGATCGTGTTTAAAAGGTTTACTATCAAAATGGTGTTTCTAGGCAAGTCTTTCTATTTATACTTATCCAGTCTTGACTTTTTAGAAACATGAAAGATATATCCTGGTTCCTTATGTAAAATTTAAGAAATGCATTAGATAAGATTGATCAATGTTCAAAGGCAATAAAGACACCTAATTTAGAAGGAGAAAAGTAATCTTTGTACATGAGCAACTTCTTAATAATTTTGCAATTGCATAGATCTAAGTTCAAAGAGAGACAGTAATGCAATCGTTGCATATTTCGCAAATAAAGTTGCATACAGAATTGTTTCCTTTATCATGATGAAAGCGATATTGATAACTTGGGATGAGAGGAAACTGAGATATGAAATGAGACTGTGAGACGTGAAGAAACATAGCAGATTAATAAACATGATAATAGAAAATCCATCAACAAATTGAGAACGAGAAACCATATACCTTTTCATGGACAATGTAAAAAGAAAAAAAAAAGAAAAAAAAATATATATATATATATCTATATATATATATATATATATATATATATATATATATATATATATATATATATATATATATATATATATAGATGTATGTATGTATATGTATATATATACATATGATCTAAATGTAATATATAAAAGAGAATATAAACGCCCTTCAGTTAAAACCAGCACAGTACGACACATAAGCAACTAAAAATGCTAACACTCAGCACGTTTTAACATCAGTCGCCCCTCCTCCTCTCCCCTCCCCTCCCCTACACCATCACCCTCTCCCCCTCCCCCCTTCATTCCCTTCCATCCCCTTCTCCCCCTCCCCCCCCTCATTCCCTTCCATCCCCTTCTCCCCCTCCACCTTGTTCCCTCCACCACCAACCCCTTCCCCCTTCCCCCCTTCCCCTCCTCTCTTCATGTTTTCAGTTCTCTGCAACTCAGGAGTCAGCATTTCAACATAACGGTTTCCTGACTTCTCGGAGGCGTTGAATACATTGCTTGGCCGTTCTCAAAAAAATCTCGCAAGAAATTTATGCCGCCTTTTTTTAAAGATCTGTTTTTTTTTCTAATTAAGGTTTCGTTTTTTCATCGTTTTCCGGCGAAATTTTTTTTTTTCTAATCTTATGGTTCTTCGTCTTTTTCATCGTTTCTTTCTCTCCCTGCCTGGCAATATATGACCTTTTCTTTCTTTCCTCTTGATTATCTGTCCTTCTCCCCTCCCTTGTCCTATCCCCTTCATCCGTATTCTTCCTTTCTCCTCTCTCCCACCCCCTCTCATCCTTCCTCCCTTCTCTCTCCCCCTTCTTTTCCGTCTCTCTCCTTCCCTCATTCCCTCGTTCCTCTTTTTCTCTCACCCTCCTCTCCACTCCACCCTCCTCTCTGCCCCTCCTCTCTTTCCCTCTCTTCTCCCTCTTCACCTC
>NW_028234413.1:23262228-23267228 GCF_977035675.1 Penaeus japonicus | reverse complement strand
ATATATATATATATATATATATATATATTATATACATACATATATATATATATATATATATATATATATATATATATATATATATATATACACACACATACATATTTGTGTGTGAGTGTGTGCATCACCTTTCAGATAGAGAGGCCAATACACACATCCGCAAAGTAATTTCCTCTAGTTTCCATATCCTTTCCCTCACTCTTAATCTTTTCCTCCCCCTTACATGGACGCGCGCCGGCATTCCCAAACAACGCTCGATGTATGCACCCTTTTTCCCTCCACCTCGTTCCCAAATTCCATGTTTTTTATCAGTCCTGTCATTCTCCTCCTCCTCCTCCTTTCCATAGAGGCGCTGACTGGAGATGTTACTTTCCCTTACAGAGGGGCGCGTCACGACCGAGACGACTGGGCCAGCGTTAAAGGGTGTTCGTGGCGGAATGACCTCTTTCCGATGGGCTACGAGGTTAATTTGTTTCGGGGTCAGGCGTGGATGGACAGGTTGGGAAGAATTGTGCATCTTGAGGTAGCATCTTGCATAGGGTTTGGGGTGTGGGAGTCAACTTGGTAAATGTAAGGCGATAGGCCTATATGACGAAAGGATTCAATATTTTCACTCTGAACTTTTTTTTCTTTCTCTCTTAATTCCAATTTACATGTACATACATGCCCTGACTACCAAGGTTTATCTTTAACATTTTAGTATGATTTTTGTTTCCTGTTCTATTGAAAATGATAAAAACTCCCTTGATTAATTGTTCCTGAGATATAATTGTAAAGTATAGTGATATCGGCACGTTTTCTTCCTTCCCCCCGTGCAATGAGTATTAGTTTCTTCAGTTCTTCTTCGTAGTTCAAAGACCTTAAATTTGATGCCCATCTAGTGGCTGATCGTTAAATTTCTTCCATTTTATCAATGGCCTATAAACAGGGACTCCATTACCACTGTAGTGTACTCGTAAGTAGGTCTTATGATACTTGTGGTGATTGTCTTTACCATTACATGAATGTTATCTTCATGTTCGCAGTCAGTCAGTCATTTGTAATCTTTGTTCAAGTGATCCTCAAGGTTTACGTTATTATTAAATACATTTCTTTTCCTGATGAGTTTAGGATTGTCCTAACGTGCTGGTCTAATGGTCGATTTTTTTGCGATCAATGTACTTTGTTTGCCAATTTCTTTTAAATTCCCGAGACGGTATCAGATCTATGATAATTTCCCTCAGTTTGTTTTCAGTTTCCTCTGCCTTATCGTTTTCTAGATTTTGTTTGATTTCACCCATTTTTTTCCGTGGTTTTGTGCAGTATCCTTTAATGTATCTTTTTTTACGAGTTCTCTCAGATTTTCATCTGCTTGTATCTGTCCTTCAACTAATCTATCTACAGTATTTTTTTCCACTCTATTCGTATAAGTTATATTTCAGATAGACTATTGCCATGTATCTGTGTGTGTGTGTGTGTGTATGTGTGTGTGTGTGTGTGTGTGTGTCTTTCTCTTTATTGATCGTATCATAAGTGTATTTAAGAGGAAGAACACATTTCAACAGCAAAATGTGTAACCTTCGCCACTGGTCTTGAGTGTAAAATCTACCGCGTTTTGAATCATTAAAATTTTACTTACACGTTTTCACTAATTTAATGACGTTGGTATTTGCACTTACTTATTTATAATGACCATATCTTACATGTATTTGTATTCTGTTTAACGGAATTATAGAGGGTTGGAATTGCTTACATATTCACTGAAACCCATAATGGTCATCATTTACGATTTATTTCAATTCCAAACCAAGCTCTCAATTCCAAGTTTGAATGTTTATGGAAGATCATAATGAAATGGATAAGAATATTTTATGATGAATGTGCAATATTTTAGTATATTCTACTTGAAATATATATAGAAACTTATCATGACTTTATCTGCACATATTGTGTGGAAAATGGAAAATGCAGTTACTAATTAGTGTGGTGATCTATTGTACTAAGAGGAGTTGCATGAGGCATACTGTATAACTGTCGATTTGCCTATACATATATATAGCTTTGTGTGTGTGTGTGCGTGCGTGCGTGTGTGTGTGTGTGTGTGTGTGTGTGTGTGTGTGTGTGTGTGTATGCATGTACATATCTGTCTGTATGTATGTATGCCTTTGTGTATGTGTGTGTGTGCGTGCGCGCGCGCGCGTGTGTGTGTGTGTGTGTGCATATACATGTCTGTATATATGTATGTATGCCTTTGTGTGTGTGTGTGTGCGTGCGTGCGTGTGTGTGTGTGTGTGCTTTAGCTTTAACAATTTCAGTTCTGGATATTTTTCCTCTTTTTGTGGTCTAGGTATGGTATTATTAATCAAATTACTTATTGATTAACTTTTCTTGATCAGTTAGACACGTGTATAACCCCTTGTCACTTATGTGATCACTACTCAGCTTTTAAGAAATCATTTTTTGTGCGCATGTTTTACATCTTTTCAAAAGGATTGTACCTTTTTGTGAGACGTGTACGTCATGTCTCATTTATCATCATTTCCTCTTTTTTCCTTCATTTCAAGTGGCACATAACCATCATTGCACTAAAGATTGTTAGTGGTTGTGAATGCGATATATTTAAACAAAAACTTGATTATATCAAGGGGTGAATAGATAGGCCTATTTACCTAACAGAATCGCAGCTCTTATATTATAATCTTCATTTCAAAAATCCTTCTAAACCGATCATTTGTATTTTGTTTGTTTTTTCTCTGTATATATGCATTTGCTTACAAGGCCCTTGATGTTTTTAAAATATTTAATTGAAACGTGAGTAACATATCTGACTATTCTTTTGTCCATTAAACACTAAAAATCCATTTAGGTGTCAGAAGACTTTCGATATAATTGTATTGGCTAAAGACTCTAATAACCGAAGAGTTTTAAAGCATAACATTTGAATAAAGATATGCATTGCGTAGAATAAGCTACAGGGATTAATCGATAGTGACCATGTAACGGTCTCGCAGGAATCTTGATATGAATAAATAAGATACAGCTTGCAATCGAACTCAAAAATCGTGAATTTGATTATAAGTTAAGAAGATAATAATAATTCCTGAATATCTTGTATTCATAATTTTCAACCAAAGCCAATATTTACATAATTATTTTCAAAATTGAGAGCGTGATGTTTTTTTGTTTTGTTTTTTAAGTTTCCGCCAGTCTTGTACTAACCGTTGTGACGTGTGGATGCGTTTTTTGTTTCGTGTTAAAGTGGGTCTTATTGCCAAGTTGGCATTGGTGTTCAAATCCGATTGTTGCTTAAAAAGTGAGTATACGAATCGTGTAAAAATGAAAAGAAGTTTTCAGGGCAAAGATTAACATAGAAAGAACGCCGAAAGTGTTATTGAAAATACCTTTTGTTTCGTTTTAGTTTCTCAGACATCCGTTGAACTATCACTATCGAAACCCGTCCCTATTGAGAATGTTTTAAGTGGTAGGTGTGCCTGTTCGGCTTGTTAGCAATGAATGTCGCTGTTGTTGTTTTCTGTGTGTAAAGAATCTGGAAATTATCAAATATCTCTCAATTGGACGTCGACCCTTCAGCTTCTTAAGGTATTTAGTCTGAACAGTTTGAAAATATTGTAGAATTTTAAAAGATTATGCATATTTTTTCGCAAGCCCTACTGCGTCCTAATCCATGGTGTGCTTTGTTTTTACATGTTGGTATCTATGTGCATGATATACTGTATACTTAGTGTGATACAGCCTTTGGGTGAGGCATAATTATGTGGACGTGCATTTATATTTAAGAATATAAAGTGTTGCTGTGGGAGCTCTATTTTCTGATCTTAGTGACAAAGGACAAAATCTATTACTTAATAAGGTTATCCGTGTATGATATTAAGATTACGATTAAATTTATATCGTTGCAATACGACAATATATACATATATGCATGTTTGTGTTTACGTGCATGTGTACTTTCAATAGTCATTGTAGTTTTACTGTACCCTCGTTACGCAGTTGCCCAATTAATTCTATTTTTTTTTTTTTTTTTAACCAAATATCTATCACAATTTTCCTATTTTCTGATGAATGCAGTGAATTTGTTTGTTTGTTTGTTTTAGTAATTAACATTATTTCTTTTTTTTCCTACATATTCAAAATCGGACGTTTCTTCAAATATTTAAACATGCACTGCATAAGATAGATATGAATCTATTTAGAGATGTTATTCGTAATACGCTTTAATGTGATCATCGGCGCTTATGTTCCCCCGTCTCTTACCTAGCATAATTTAACCTGAGCTTGTCTTAGCTAAGCCTGACCTAAGATTGTAGACACTGGGGTCCGCCTTTGTTTTCACTCTAGTTACAAAATGGGGCAGAAATAAAAGTCAGTAGAAAATTGCTTGTAGATTTACGTAGGATATATGGATTGTCTGTTACACATCATATCCAGCACAAGCGTGTTATGTAATCGTATCTGGCAGGTACACGAAATCCCAGAATCCGTGCCATTTCAATCGGAGCGTTAGAGTCAGGAAATAGATCGTAACTCAAAGCAGAAACCTGCGCAGTCCAGACATGATCAAGCTCATTAAGCCAATCGCAGGACAATTGAACTCTGAAGACTGCTTCAGACCATATCGATGTCAGACGCGCAGTCGGCTTATCCAAAGGTCATAGAACCGTAGAAAGAGAAAAGAAATGTAGATCTTTATTATAACGGAAGGAAAAATATAGTTGATATACTTGAGCTCAACAAAGCCTGCAATGTAAACATCGTTGGTCACGCATCGTTGCAACCATGAAGTGCAAAAAGGGCGAGTGCAAAACGTAATAATTCTTTTCCACATTAAACCAGATTTTTTGGCATCATCTAAGTGGTACAGGCGGGCACGACTGAGCTTATATATTTCAAGATGGAATTATCCCGTATTATCAAATCTGCCAGCGCTCGGTTTTCCGTGTAGAACGATAGTTAACGATGAGAGTTGTTCAACTATGAAAGGTTTTAACAATTCCTTGATA
>NW_028234413.1:23242228-23249728 GCF_977035675.1 Penaeus japonicus | reverse complement strand
GACATTTCAACAAACCGACATCAAATTGACACCCCGTTAAAAAAAATGGAAACAATTTGAGCACTGGCGTGTCCTAGTGTGTCACCCGCAGCCCAGCGTTATTGAAAAAGTGACGGTAGCCTATCGTCTTATTTCTAAAGCTTATCCATTTCTAGAGTATATTGAACTTCTATCTTTACTTGGAAGATGAAAAGGGGAGGGGGTGAATACGTTCATACTTGCAATATTATTATTTTTTTACAAGCGCATTTTTTCCTTTTTATATACATACATACATACGTACAAACATACACGCAGATACTTAAACAGCGTTCAGATAATCTCTCTCACAGGAAGCATTAAAGCTCATAACCATCAATATTAGTATTACATGAGGTGAACAATGATTTATTATAGCTAATACTGGTAAAAGGTACATTCATTGTAGCCAATGTACCTAAGAATACAAGTTGTCATTTATTTTCTTTTTTCTCATCCCATTTTGGCACTCGGAACTATTGCTCCGTACGACAACTTTGAATGATATTAAAGTCTTTTTTCCTCGGTAGTCTCTCATGGATATAACAACTATTTTACTAGTCACCGCTCAAATTGCCGAGAGGAAAGCCGTTTTCTTTCACAAGCAGCGATCTCTCGTCCTCTTATATTTTAGGCACAAACTTAACTAATACAGGTCTCATCTTTTGTTTGATGATAGAATCGTTTAGTTAACTGGGAGAATCTTGGTAGGAGGCGGCGGACTGAATGACACCGGTCTGTAACCCTTGCTTGGGTTGAAGGGAGTTAACATGCTGTGAGCGAACCTTGCTGGGCTGCTGTCTACTGGCGGATACCCGTTCATCTGCAAGGTAGAATAGAATCAATTTCCGAAAATGTGTTTAGTCGCTGTTGCTGTCTTTTGAGTAACGGAAGAAAACATTCACCACTAGAATAACTTATAGGAAATATGTTATGTCTGATGTAAACAATATTCGTGGTTTCAACTGATGTCTCATACTAAGAAAATTATGTCATTAAAGCTCGAAACTGGATATCATGAATAACTTCCTACTAAACAACGTGAGGGCACTAACCCTGGTGTAGTTATGGCTGAGGGAGGTGTCGGCAAGATGATGAGTCGACTGGTGGTGTCGCGCTGTAGATGATGACGACGAGGACCCAGTCTCTAGAAGGTCGACGGAGGCACTGCGATGGACGCCACTGCTGCCTACAGAGCGTCGGTCATCGCTGGAGTGCCTGACGAAGGACGTAGTTACATTAGCGTTGTTTATTAGCCGTTAGGATATGATGCTTGTCTTTGTCCCAAGTTAGCTCTCATAACGCGTTTGCACACAACCATTTAAATAACTAGCAAAACAAAACCAAAAAAGAGCAAGGAAATTACTTGGAAAATCTATCACTCTCGTCGTGTCGTTTCATCTTGACGGACACGACGTTTGGTCCGATCACCTGGGCGTTCCCGCGACAGAAGTCTCGGCGGTAATTGCTGCTCCTGTTGCTGCCTGTGGGCGTGACGGAGACGGGTGGACCTGAGGGAAAGAAGGACACGAGTCGTAGGAGGTGTGTTGGACGTTCTTCAAAGTGCGCGGTGTGTGCTGGTTAATGGATCACGTGCTGGTTAATTAATGGATTGCGTCTCATTGAAAAAAAATAGAATAATATAAAAGAATGTTTAAAAATAAATAAAACGTGAATATTTAGATAAAATAAACAATTACAGATCAACAGGTAAGATGAGAGAAAAATCTAACGTTTTTTCATGATAGATGGAAAGAGTAAATACTGCTGGCAAGTGCGTAATAAGCTGGTGAGGGTAATACATGAAATCGAACCGCGTCGAGGGTAATGCTCTTAACAGCACGAAAGACCTCAGTTACGTGGCAAGTTAATTGTAATTTCCATTAGAAAATACATTCAAGAAAAGAGAGGTCGGCGACACACTTACTGCTCGGAATACGGCCAGGCGGAGAGTGTGAGTAGCGTGACGAGCTTCCTCGATATTCCCGATATTCCCTGCGTTCCTGGTGGAACTCGGGGAGCTCCTGTGTCAGGCGACGACTCTCCGGGGACTGCGACCGTCGGGAGCCCTCTCTGTGGTGGTGCCTGCTGTGGTGCTGCTGCTGATGACTCTCCTCCTGGTGATGGTAGTACTTGTAGCGCTGCGACTCGCGCTCGGCACCGTCGTTCAGGGGATTGTAGGAGGATTTCCGAGCGCTGCTGCTCTGCTTGGGGCGGGAGGGACTCTCGCGCCCGGCGGCCATTCCCGCTGCAATCCGCGCGTCGCCGCTGCGTTTCCTCGAAGCCGCTATGATTTCGGCGCGGAATTCCTCTCGCGGGTTCGCCTTTAGGTCCTCGCTGTTCTTCCTTGACGAAGCTGCCGAGGAACCCGAGTAGTCATCACTCGTCTTGCGCGGAGAAGACGCGGGCGCTCCGTCGGGTTCCTGGCGGGGCGCTGAGGTGAGGGTGGTGGTGGTCGAGGTGGAGGAGGACCTGCTCTCTCGGCGGCCCTTCACCCAGCTCTTGATGCCTGACAGGAGGCCGGGCGAGGACTCGGCGGGGAGCTCCGGGGGAAGGGAGGAGAACGGGGACCCGTAACTCTGCTGCAAGAGGAATGGATCATCAAATAAATGTACCAACAGAAACACAAACACGTACACACTCACCCACGCACATACGCACACGCACACGCACACGCACACGCACACGCACACGCACACGCACACGCACACGCACACGCACACGCACACGCACACGCACACACACACACACACACACACACACACACACACACACACACACACACACACACACACACACACACACACACACACACACACACACACACACACACACACACACACACACACACACACACACACACAGTTAATGCTGTCGTACTTTTTTTAAAAATCAGAACGTACAATAAATATAGACATTGAATCATCTTTGCAACGATATACCCGCTGTCTATAATGAAATCAGGGAAATTCAACCAGGCAGAAGTTAAAGACCAACCTGAGGGGGAGATGACCGAGGCAGCGGCGGTCTCGAGGAATCTTGGCTTGACACCTCCTGCTGGTCGGAGGAATAAGACGAAGGAGGATGGTCATCGCTTGAATAAGAGTTGTTGTGGCTGTGCTGTGGCTTCTGCGGCTGCTGTTGCTGTTGTTGCATGTGGAAGAGCTTGAGCTGCTGCTTGAGTTTCTTCTTCTCTCGCTCTCTCTTCTTTTGGAATTCTTCTTCGACCTGTAAAGATGCAGTAGGTTATTTCTTTTGCCAGTTTGTTGCAAACGTTGGCAATGAAACCAGATGATAAAGTCTGGATGTTCAGATGCAGATATGCACCCATGTATTTTACTAATTCTTATATTCATTTATCGTTGAATAGGACATATCTAGAAATAGTATGGATATTTACATTTATCGTTAAATAGGGCATATGTAGAAATGGTATGAACCTGAGTTATTTATTTTCCATCATGCATTTTATTCAGAATATATCTCAGAATTTCAGCGACCAGTTTGTAAACTCCATTAATCAATAATCTCTCCTACCTTCTTCATAGCTTCGATCTCCTTTAGCCTCAGCCTTTCCTTCTCGGCGACCTCGCGTCCGAGTTTTTCTTCCAACTTTCTCTTCTCCAGAATCCTGACGGTGCTCTGGTAGGAGAACTTCTTCCCTTTATTCTTCTTCAAGTGCGGGTGAGAATCGGGAATGTTGACCGGCAGGGAGCTGGGCCCATGATAGCTCTCTGGAGGGAGAGCTGGGTCCTCGTCGCCTGAGAAATGAAGAAATAAATTAAACGAGTTTAGTTTATGGAGGAGCTATGAATGAGAACGACTAGCTTGCTTCATGGAATTATTCAATCTTATCTATACATTTTGTGTAAAGAAATCAGCTTTGGTATTCATATAAATGGACTCACTAAATGACAATATTGATACATTTATGAATTCCATGTAAACACTCACCTGACGGCGGTTTACGTTCATTGTCAGGTGAAAGCGGCCGCATGTTATGATGCTCGTAATGTCGCTCGTTCTCGTCTTCGTTACCAGAGTCCCCACGCAATACCTTACGTGAGTTGTATTCAGGGAGGTACATGATGTGGCCAGACCCACCATGATGTAGATAGGACGGAGTACGGGATCGTGATTCGTCATAAGGAACATCGACAGCCCCATTTCCGGCGATGCGAGACTCGGACCTGCTGCGAGCGGCTCGAGAACTTGAGAGATTGCTGACGTTGTCTTGCTCTTCACACGTGTTGAGAGAATTGGGTATGGAGCGAGACATGGACCAGTTATCACGCCAAGTTACTTCATCACCCAGAGGTTGCGTCTGAGGATCTTCAGGGGACCTGCTCCTCTGAAGGCTGTCTTCACCACCAGGACTCTTACGCCCGAGTGCCACAATGGCCCCGGACACAGATCGTTTTAGTTTTCGCAGACTGTTGAACTTCTGTGGGACGTTGTCTCCTCCACTGCGTTTTTTCCACTTCGGCCAGTTATCTTTCTTCTCGGACATGATAAGTTCCAGGACTACTTCTGTCTCGACGGGGCTGTCTGGTTCAGTGTCTGGTTCTGTTGTTAATTCTGGATACTTTCCAAACATATTTGATCGTGACGTTAGTTTCGGTGGTGTGGAAAGGCCTTGAGGTAATCCAGGCTGTTCACCACTTCCATCTAAACTATTATCATCTAGATCCTGAGCAGGTGTCCAAGCTCTTCTGACTTCAGGACGCCCTGAAGCCACAGGCGAGGATACTGCCAGGGGTCCAGATGAGGTCTTGGTTTTCTCTGGTGGAGTGAGAGGCTCAAATTCATGAGTTGGTCCAGGACTTCCAGCATCACCTGAGATGCCTGAATCAGCAGATTTCTCCCCAGACCCACGAGGGGGTGCCGTGGGCCGTGTGTATCTCTGAATTTTTGTTTCATACACAGAGTCTGGGTCTTCGCTACTGCGACTTTCATTAAGAGGTTCTTTCTGGCGGCTTGCTCGCTCAAGGCTTAAAGAGCGCCAAGCAGCATTGGGGCTGAATCTGGGAATCTCGTACTGGCGTCGAGGGAGTGTAGGGCGAAGGTTAATACTGACTTCGCCTTCCATCTGATCACTGTGTTCATGATCCAGATACAAACTACCCGAATTCTGGCGTGAATGATAACCTCCGTCCTCACGTCGAGAGGAACCGCTTGCTCTGCTCTCTCCATCTGTACGGGACATTTTGTGCCTTTCAATGGCAATGGCAAATTCTTCAACATCTCGTGATAGCTTACGGCGGTCTGCATGACTCGCATGTTTGGTACCAGCATCTGTTTCGTCTACAGTCGCTTTCTGACTGTCTTTGCGGGCACTGCGGCTGCGACTTCGACTCTTCTCAGCACGCTCAAGCGTGCGCCGGGAGAACTCCACTGTCTGGCCAGTTATCCGTACCTCATCCTGATTCTTTATCTTAGCTGCTTCTTCTTGATTTTTTATCTTTGCAATCTCTTCTTGGTTCTTGATCTTGTGGAGACCAGTATTTGTTTCGCCTCGAGTGTCACGTTGTACCTCAGGTTCCATTCCAAAGAAGAAGGTCTTAGGCTGTGTGGTGTTGTGATCAGCAGCCACAGGGGCATTACGACTAGATGGCCTTGATGACCTTTTCTCAGTTTCTTTATTCTTCCTAGTCAGTGTTGACACAGTGACCTCAGGTTCTGACTTCTTCAGGTTCTTCACAGTATTGATGAGTTCAGCATGGAGACTTGCCGACATCTTCTTACGCTGCATAATTTCTCTCTCTGCTTTATCCCATTCGTCATCTACTTTTTTACTGCTGTTTTTCTTTTTCATTTCAGCCTCTGCCATATCCCACTCGTCTTTGATATTCCTGGTTTCTACTTCTTCCTTTATTAACTCATGATGGGACCCACTGGATGACGAACGACGATGAGAAGAATTTTCTCTATATGAGTCAATGCGAGTAGCCATCCTTCCAGACAGTGGAGTAGATGCTTCGCCTGCCCATTGCTTCCGCTCCTCTAGTTTCCGTTCCAGTGTGCTCATTCTGCGGTGGCTCTTCTGGTGGTCTCTTTCTAGGGTGCTGCTTCTTCTTGATTCCCTCTCAATAGCACTGTTCTTCCGGGAATCACGCTCAATTGTGCTACTTCTTCTAGAATCAATTTCTCGTGAGCTTGATCGTCGACGAGAATCCCTTTCTAGTGTGGACCACATGCGAGTCTCCTGAGGATGGTGGAGGTGTGTCAAGCTCGTGGCTGTTACTGGCCTTCCAGGAGATACAGGAGGGTGGCTTAGTTCATGCTGCAGGCAGTCGAGACTACGTGCACGTTCACGGATCTCCTCGCGTGGTGAACGTCGAACTGGGGAAACAGCAGACTGTCTCTCTTCACTCACTGCTCGCAATCGGTCATGCTCCTCACCAGAACTTCTCTGTTCCTCACCAGATGCTGGACGGCGGGACTCGTTCTTCTTGCGGAAAAGACCAGCCTTACGAGTCTTCGGCTTCTGAACTTCTTGAGAAGGCTCTCTGGATCTTGGACCAGGCCATTGCGACCACTGATCCTGCATTGCTATGTCACTAACTGAATGTGATCGCTCAGCTCCTCGAGGGAGTGAGTGCGTGTCCATAACATTCTCTGGAGGAACAGGAGGAGCCTTGTACTTCTTCTTTGACTTTATTTTGCCTTTAGTTGGCGACTGACTTATGATCGTGTGTTGGGTTTGAGGCGGTGTAATGGGTGAAGGAGTTGGTCCTCTCAGGTCGGGCTCGCTTGCGTAGTTCTTGGAAGGAGGACGTCCAAACCGCAGGTCATGAATGGATGCCGCCCGTTCATCGTGAAGATGGGGATTGTGTAAGGCAGTCATGGAGGCTGAATGGGGTGGCTGGAGCACATGGTGGGGCGGGTGGTGGGGGGGATATGGCTGATGGAGGGAAGTAGGGGGAGGAAAAGCAGGGTGGTGCGGTGCATGGAATTCGCTCATGCGGCGAACGGAAATTGTGCCCTTGCTTTGGAGGAGGTGTCCATTTTCAGTTGGGCGTAAACGCTGACCTGGCACTCTCTCTGGTAACACCTGTAGAAAGAATAAATAAGTAAATAACTAAACACTGAATGAATATCATGTACAATAGTCATTTAACCTATGTTTGACCAGGACAGACTTCGAGAGGAAGTAAACACAAAATCCTTAATTTCGTATGACTGTTTAATATATCTTCATTTTCTTTGGTGTAATGAACATTTCATCTTAAAAATCAAATTAACCTGGATAAATTGTTGGTTGTAGAAAAATTTCATTGCTAAGAAAAGTGATGAACTAAAACGGACATCCATCTACGGTCTAAATAGGTATAAATCACGTATTAAGACGTGCATTCAAACTAACACAGTAATTAGAGCAATCTAATCTTAATAGGAAAAAGTGATTTACCGGATTATATCCTCTGATAATTACGTAATTGGAGTGTAATGTTTACCATTAAAGGTATGCTCCTGTTACAA
>NW_028234413.1:23219728-23232228 GCF_977035675.1 Penaeus japonicus | reverse complement strand
TCAAGAAACGAGGCACTTCGGCCGAATTCAAGGAAAACGGAACATCGTGGCCGAACGAGTGCAATGTGAGTGAATGAGTCGGAGTGGCGTGAGTAACAACGAGGAAAATGAAGCGTTGAGCACAAGTGAGGCAAATGGAGCGTGTCTTATTTCGCCACTCTTGCCGACCGGGTCGTTCGGTGGCGTTGCCTCTTAGTAAGCGGCCGGGGATACTACACTAAATCACTTCATTATTACACCTTGTTTTATCATTCTACTCTTTTCGACTGTACTACTCATTAACATATCAAATAACACCATACTAATTGCATCTCCACAGCGACGCTAATCAAGAAAAAACACGCATAGAACATGCTTTCCCAGTGAACCCTAACTCCGTAATAGTTGGTAATCCTGTGCCTGACCAGCTGATGGCTCCTTCCTGCGGACGCGTCACTTCCTTTGAGGAGCTCCGTGGTCTTTCCTTCAAGAGGTAATCGTCTTTGGGGGAAACCAACATGTAAATAAGGCCGATAGATGTATTTTACTTTAGTGATTCATTGCCTGAGTGGAATAATATATGCTTGAGCTTTGTTAGCTCTCGAAGAAGCAAAAAACGATCAAGGTCTGTCTTGAGAGGTACTGTATATTGAGGTAGTGCATAAAGATAATGTTAATGTGTTACAAATCAAGAAGAGAACCAGGAGTGAATATGCTAAAGTGTGAATCCAAATATTCAGAGTACATACCTATGTAAATATGTTTTTCCGTGCATGCATGTGGAGAAGCACTTCTCTCAAGGCATTATCAGTGACAGTTTCTCCATGAATATATGTACGATCTGATCAAGTTTTCATGCTATGCGCAAGACATGACATATCGAATTCAGCTGAACGCATAGGATTCCTGAAATCTATGTGCGTGTTGTACGTACTAGTGTAACAGATAGAAAATTACTATAATGGATCGGTAACTGTACACATGACATTTGTCATTGTTTTATAGGCACAATATAAGCATATCTGCCCTATTTAGTAACTATAAAGATAGATATACAAATATCCAATCTCTAGTGAAGTTTTAACGGCAATCCAGTCAGTACGCAAATCCTTACCAAAACACCAACACTGGACATGTGAAAAGTCCCGGTGTTCTGTTGCTGTAAAGGGCCCCTTCCTCCGACTGCATTAACCCTGACACTTAAACCGTTGAAGGCGAGGCGAGTTCTAGAGGTGATTATGGTGACTGAACCCCATGCTTACATTCCCTATCCTTTCCTCCCAGCCTACGGTAATTATCTGAGGCAGATGAGTAGTGAGGTAACTCAGCGTGAGTAATTGGGTGAGTCTGCGGAGGAAATGAACTGCGAATCTGCTGTGGATTGTCATGGTACTCTCTAGTGAGTTCAGTTTCTCATCAGTATTTTCTTCAAGATTGAAAATTACTTTTATATATATATATATATATATATATATATATATAGAGAGATAGATAGATAGATAGATAGATAGATAGATAGATAGATAGATTTTTTTTGGGGGGAGGGGAGGATTACAATAGAATATTCATGGAAGCTTCGTTACAGATTTCACTTTATGGATAGTAGATAATGAAAAGGAGTTTATATCACTTGGTCAATTTTGTGGAAGGTTAATGAAATGTAATATAAAGTTAATGTAATTATCCCATTGTTACTTTTACCTGACCTTTTGCCACTTCGAAGTAAATATTGCTCTCTTTGATAATGGTTACTTCATTATTCTCATAAAAATGCCTTTCTTTTTCAGTGACAACATCACGTAAAACGCCTGCGTAATTGACGGTTTAATTTTCTTCGCGATGGTATATCTGCAGTGGTGTGGAATCTTTCCTGATCACAATACTGGTAATGCGATTAATGCCTGGTCTATCGTAATAGATGGCAGGCTCGTGAAGTAGACAGGAACGGATGGTTTGGGTTATTGCTCATCATGTAAAGACATTGTATTTCTAGTGTCTACTGCTCTCTTTCTCTCTCTCTCTCTCTCTCTCTCTCTCTCTCTCTCTCTCTCTCTCTCTCTCTCTCTCTCTCTCTCTCTCTGTATATATATATATATATATATATATATATATATATATATATATATATGTGTGTGTGTGTGTGTGTGTGTGTGTGTGTGTGTGTGTGTGTGTGTGTGTGTGTGTGTGTGTGTGTGTGTGTGTGTGTCTGCATGTGTTTGTCTGTATGTGTCTGTGAGTGGGCGGGTGTGCGTGTGCATGTGCGTGTCTATGTGTATATGAAGAACATGTTTGTTCAGAAAAAAATAACCTACATTAAATGAACAATGCCGCTAGACCAGTCTCAAGCGCTTTGCCCCAACATATATAATTTGAATCTCGTCCTGTTCATCGCAGACTTTCTAAATCATCAGACGAGGAATGATATTGTCAATATTAATAACACACAAACCTCCTGGAATGAGTATCATGCCTTTGCGTTTCCTTGTTTCTTTCTTCTTTCTACATAACCGGTTTCATTCATTTCTGGTGAGCATTTTGGATTCGTGAATTGGTGTATGAGAAAGGTGGTGAGTTGCTTTCTATTTGCAATGTCTAGCCTCCGAGTTTGCCCAATCATTAGAGTAAGGAGGAAAGCTCCTTGCTTGAGATAAAGCGTAGAGGTCAAGGTTGTGCTGGTGTTGTTTGTTTCGCTGTATTTCGCTTATTTATCTCATTTCTTTTTCTTTCTTTTTTTCTTGTTTTTTCTTTCTTCCTTTCTCTACTCTCTCTTCTCTCTCCCCTCTCCCCTCTTCCCTCTCCTCTCTCCCCTCTTCCCTTTCCTCTCTCCCCTCTTCCCTCTCCTCTCTCCTCTCTCCCCTCCCCTTTTTCCTCTCTCTCTCTCTCTCTCTCTCTCTCTCTCTCTCTCTCTCTCTCTCTCTCTCTCTCTCTCTCTCTCTCTCTCTCTCTCTCTCTCTCTCTCTCCCTCCCTCCCTTACTACTTACCTCAGTCTGTTTTCTGAATCTATCGCAGTGGCAGAAGGCACATGGGATTCTGAAAAGATAAAAAGTTATTGTATATCTTAATGGAACAATTCATGGGAGCCACAAACTTAAACTAAAAAATAACTAAATAAACAAATAAACTAGATAAATGTAAAAGCCTATCTATTATGTCCTACCACAAGGCGACGTATGCTAGTATATCGTAAAAAAATCGCACGTCCTTAGGCCTAAGAGTCTTTAATGTGATTCCGACGATGGATGGGTATATAGGATTAAATCTTTCCTTTCCAAAGAAGGATTAAACCCTCAAGCATTGGGATCGAACCCAGAACACCTCACACCCTGAAGGCATTTGTGGAACCTTGGTCAGCCTCTTCGTCTATTTATTTGCCTTTTGGAAAATTTAAGAAGTCTGCTGTTTCACGTCATTCTTCTTTCGTCTATCTTATTCGTTACTTTTTTATCTTCCTTCTTCCCTCTAGACGTGATTTTTCTCTCTATTTTTTTTTCTTTTCTTTTCTTCATATGCCTTATTTACTTCTTTTTTTCTGCCGTTTAAGTTTTTTCTCTTCTCTTTTCTTCTCTCTTCTTTTCTCTTCTCTTATATTTTCTCTTCTCTTCTCTTTTCTCTTATCTTCTCTCTTCTTTTCTCTTCTCTTTTCTCTCATGCTTGTAAAAGTTACATCAGTTGTGGTAATGAAAGGAATGTTTTGTTTAAAAAGATAATCTATCGATATTACCTTAGTCATTAGCAATCTTTTTTTGATAATCCCTGTATTTCTCTTTGACCTTCATCTCCCTTTTTCGTGTTAATGTGTCATGCAGTGAAGAGAAGGCCGAAGGGGGGAGGACGCCCTTATGACCCCCTCTCCCCCCTGTTCCCTTTCCTCGCACCCATTTCCCATCTAGGGTGTTGTGTGTGTGTGTGTGTGTGTGTGTGTGTGTGTGTGTGTGTGTGTGTGTGTGTGTGTGTGTGTGTGTGTGTGTGTGTGTGTGTGTGTGTGTGTGTGCGTGTGTGTGTGTTTCAAACCAGACGCCTCGTGCTTCCTCCAGTAGCCCGAGGGTATTCCCCTTCCTGTTGCTTCTTCCCTCCTCCTCCTTTTCTCTACCTATCCCTCTTCTCTCTATTACAAATATTTTTTTCTCTCTTTTATTTTTTCCGCCGTTCTTGTGATTGTTTTCCTTCTTTTCGTAGCGCTCCTAAAAATATTTCATAATACCGTTAGTCTCTCATTTCTCTTCGTTTATTCTTTTTTTTTCCTTTACTTTTTTCTTTTTCTCTGCTATGCTCTTCCTTTGACTTTCGTTCATGGGCCCTCGGGCTCTTCTTTTTGCCTCCCTTTCCTTCGCTTTATGTCTCCCCTTTGCCACCTTTAGCTCGAATGTCCTTCTATTTCTTTGTGTGTGTGTGTGTGTGTGTGTGTGTGTGTGTGTGTGTGTGTGTGTGTGTGTGTGTGTGTGTGTGTGTGTGTGTGTGTGTGTGTGTGTGTGTGTGTGTGTGTGTGTGCCGTTATTGTCTGTTAAATTATTTCTTAATCGTAAGTGTAAGGCTTTAGCCGTTGTCTTTCCTGTGTTCGCCATCATTTCTTTCATGTTCCTGCTGCTGCTTGAATAAGGTCCCCCACCGAGGTTAGACAAACAGCCTGTGCTGAGTGTGAATGAAAGTGTCTGCCTCCTGATCTATCGTGCCCTTAGGCCTCTATCCGCTCCACAGACGCCGCAGAAATACTTGTCATTATGTCGTCCAGAGGCCTATTTCAGAAACCTTTCCCCAAGAACTCGAGCTTACAAACATTTACGTGTATTTATTTTTCCTCTCTCTCTCTCTCTCTCTCTCTCTCTCTCTCTCTCTCTCTCTCTCTCTCTCTCTCTCTCTCTCTCTCTCTCTCTCTCTCTCTCTCTCTCTCTCTCTCTCCAGTGATGATTGTAGTTAAACATAGAACCGTGTGAGCAATCGTGGCATCTGCCCAGTAGTAATAGCAGCAGCAGCAGTAGTAGTAGTAGTAGTAGTCTCAGATGGTTTGAAGACATGAGTCAAATCCGTGTTATAATGGAGAGATGAGAGAGGAATTCTTACATCCCCGAAATTGCATTACAATGACATTCGAAGAATCCATACCAGATACCAGTCCCAGTGTCAGAGGCGATTTTAAGGGCGAATACCAGGTCGGAAACCAGAAATCCAAAATAAAGTACCGGGCATGCAGGCGGGTCTCCCTCAGCTATGCAATAATGAGCGGGCTACGGAGGGTCTGACTTTCTCAGCGACCCAACCAGTCATGGTAGGAATGGGCACACAAGGAGCGCCTCTATGAAGAAAAAAAAATGATGCTGAAGCTGATATTGCGAATGCGCGTGTTGGAATGTTATGTTGCACATTTGTCTTTTCTTGCCTTTTATTTTTTTAATATGCAGAGGCGTGTAAGTGTATGTCTCTTTGCGGTACGTGTTTGTGTTTGGGTGTGTGTGTTTGTTTGTTTGTATGTTCGTGTGTGTTTGCGTGTGTGTGTGTTCGTGTGTGTGTATGACGAAATCTAAAGTAATAAAAAATAAACAAAAAGGGACAAAACCTCAGGAAAAAAAGAAACATGTGGGTGTCCTTGAAATACCTAACTTCGCTGAGAATTTCCTTTTCTCTCCGAATGCGAAATGGATATTGCATCTTGGTGGCGGTGACGAAGGCGAAGACGACGGCAAAGAGGCCGCTAATGATAAGGGCGAAGGGCCGGAGGCGAGAAGAAAAAAAAACGAAGACGGCGAAGAAGAAAGGGTAATAGCCAAAGCCCTAACGATGACTGCACCGAGAGAAGAGAAAGATTACGTCAATCACAAGAATGCAGTGGGATGACCTAAGTGGGGAAAAAGAGGGCTATTTGTCAGGCTTCAGTGACCAGGAAGGTCATGCTGGAGGGGAATGGGCTGGAGGGGTGGGGGGTGGGGGTGAAGATGAACGGATGGTAGATTAAAAAGGAAGCAATACGCTAGGTTCAGCGATGAAATCAAATGAGTTTCATATTGTTAAAAAAAAATTATCCTCTCTGTTCAAAGAATGCACAGGCTTCTCCACTTCAAAAGTTCACCACGAAGCTTTTCCGCCATGTATCCGAAACACCTGCCCCTCATTCGCACTGCCAGGTGTTTCGGATACGTGTCGAAACTGGCGGTTCGCTAAGACGGAGGAGAAAACTGCATTCTCATAATCTCACAGTTAATAAACACTTTTCTTTCTACAAACAAGTAAAATTACCAGCCTTACTCGGTCGAGCAAAGGACGAGTAAATAAGTAACTACTCCTATTCTCTAAGTAATCGGCCTTGTTACTCGAACGAGACATTTGTACATCTACCCGGCTTGTGTGCCCAACATGGCCGTTTCATTGTCTTATATCCCTTTATTTACCACCAACTCTTCGTAAATCCTTTTATTCAATAATCATACTTTTTTAGAGGATGGCATTATCCGCACTGTTACTTACGATAAGGCTTCAAGGAACGGGTCAAGATCTTTTTTGTATTGTTGATTCATTTAAGCACCATTTATTCTGGTTGGTCTATAGGATATAGTGCCTCAAATCATAGTGTATAGTGCTTCATTCTTAGTGTGGACTGTACAGTGGTTGAGAGTCAGTGTCTGTACCATGGTTTCATATCTAATAGTATACAGAGGTTTAGTCATGTTTTGTGCATAGTGGCTTAGTCCTAGTGTTTAGTGTCCAGTGGTTTATTCATCAGTACGTATGGTAGAATAATATCTTTGGGAGGTTCTGATGTTGAAAGGTCATGCAGACAAACATAATAATCTTGGGAGTCTGATCATCATGCATATAATCTCAGCATGTGTTATGTTTGTGGAAATATATCTATCTATGGGCAATGTTTTAGTGTAACTTTCTTTAACATTGAACACGCATAATACCTCTATAATTTGATATTTGTAATATGTAACTGGAATCTGTACTCCACTTTTAATAATACGCAGGCACATGCTAAGTCATATGGATTTTCAGATCACCACAGACAACGAAAAAGAGTAATACCAAGGTAGCAAAAATACACAGGACGTGAATTATGTATAAAAAGAAACAAAAACCCAATATTTACTTCCTGCAATATCTGACAGTCATGATGGGATGAACCCACACGCGCGCACGTATGAAGGTACATACAGGGATATACCAACGTTTAAAATTTCAGAGACATTTGAACATAAACCGAGACTGGGAATCCTTATGTATGTGTTTGTGAAATCTTACATGATAGTGTTGTTTTTGTTTTTCTAACAGAGAGATAGATAGGTTAATGTAAGTGTGTGCGTGCGTATGTGTTTAAATTTATAATATTTTAGAATTGCTGGATTAGAAGATAAGAGGAGTATGTTTTTTCTTTCCGCGGATTCTCAAAACGTCTCATAATAGGCGCGGAGCCATTGTTGTCTTGCAAGTCTTGCCACGCTTTCCTAATCTTTCTTTTCCATGATTTCGCTCTGTAAGAAGAATCTTCATCTTTCTTATTATCACCCAACTCCAAAGTTCCTCTTTCCTCTTCTTCTCGTCTTCTTTCCTCTCACATAGATTCATCTCATCCCATTTCTTCTCCTTTTTTTAGTCTCCCTCATTCCTTCTTCCTCTCTTCCAGCCTCACGGCCGCTTCTTATTTCGTTTCTCTCCTAGCCTGCAAAATCGCCGAAGTTGCAACAGTCCTTTGAATGGTAATAAAAGGCAAGGAAGCAAGCATAACGTTAGTCCCCCATTGTCTTCCACGTATAGAGAGGAGAGAGAGAGAAGAGGAAGGAAAATGGCAAAGGTTAGCACGAACTCCAGATTCCAGCATCAGATCTCTCGGCGGCTATGCAAGCCACCCCCGCACCCTGAAGCCTGTTGCTAACAAAACATGGCCTCCGGTATGTTCCCTCCTCCCTGCCCCCGATCCCTTCCCCGTTAACAGTTAGGCGTGCAGGCGTTGGAACTCGGGCTATGCTTATCGCCGTTTAGAGAAGGCTAACGGCGCTCTTTTTATTCCATTGTCACTCGACTTCGTCTTTGAGCGATGATGAGATATTGGGACCTCTCTCGTATACATCAGGATACTTCTTTTCCGTCGGAGGTGAGCGAGGTGCAAGTCGTGACGCCAAGATTCTTCGGTATTCTATCCGTCTCCTCTCTTCAGGATCTGCATGACGTCCCACTTCACGGAAAAGGAGAAATGAGAAATTGCACAGAAGAAAGACGACCCATCGTCGCCCACGAGCAGAGCGATAGACAAAACCATTATTAAAGAACACAAGAGCTTCGGGGGGGACGTTCTCTGAATTCTGGTTCGCTCGACGTTCGTCCTGGCTGCGTGAACCGCGGGTCACTCACGAGTCATTACTCTTCGCCGCGCCCCCGAGTGCAGCACACCGGACTAGGTGACGGAGCGGAACGGCGGACACGGGAAACAAATCATTGCGCCGAACGTGACACCTTTTGACGGACGAGAGAGAGAAGAAAGGGGTACGAACCTATTGTGAGTCGGAGTTTCGATGTCGATTCGTGGAGCACAGAAGGGTATACAAGATAGAAAGGAAAAAATGTATATATGTTATTTACGGCGAGGACAGTCATGGAGGTAATAACAGGGTGGGAAAAGGGACATGGATGAATGTAGGGGTGAGGACGACAGGTGGATGAAGGATTAAGAGGCTAAGGGTCAAGATTAAAGGAACACCCTTTACTTGTCACACCCTAAATAGCGTCATAATAAATTAATTCCGGCAATTACCTTCGGCATTCTCTCCCACAGGAAAGGGGCGGTGGAAGGCACACGGGCCTGGGACGCGACACACATCTTTTCAAGATTCATTAGTTCTGCGCTGTTAACCAAGCCAATTCAGTTGCAAGACCGGAAGGATTGTCGTTGAATAACCCGAAACAAAACGCAATATAGATCAATTCAGTTTGCAACAACATTAGAGCTGAATACAGAGTGGAACGGTATAGGTCAGACAGTACCGTGGAGTCGCACTTAGGAGTGATGAAGCAGCAAAAGCGAGCGTCAAACGGACTTGCGTACCGTATGAAACAGCCTAAAACTGGCTGTGAAGGATGGACCCAAAATCAAACACATGCGACCAACAACTGTAACCAATTGGAGTGACAGCTCGATGGAAATGAACAGAGTGAGTCACCGCTATTTCCAAACTTGGCTCCCTGAACCCCTGATCCCAGGGTAACGGTAGAGAACATTACGGGGAGACCGACCCGTCCACGTAGCTGCCGCCGCGCCGGGGAGCGGAAGGCTTTCATTAAAAAGCCGTCGTCGCCGCCGCTTCCGACATCGATACTGGCTTCGTCACTCGCGCGATCTCCACTCCTTCGCCAGCACTCCCCTCGTCGTGAAGCAGGACGCGCCGTGAGTCACCGTGTGGGTCACATGACAGGAAATATCTGGTCACGACCGCCGCTACTGCGATAACTGGGTTAAGTTCGACGGGGTGCTTGTGGCGTGCTGGGGCCTAGTCCAGGTCTACTGGATTACGGCGGCGAAATGCACGGTTATGGGAGGACGAAATAAGCGGCCTCTTCGCAAAAGAAATTTTAAAATGTACGCGACAATTTCTAGACCGATTTTCTAGTACTAAAATTGGCAGTCTTTGCAACATGCCGAACACGTCAGGAATACAATTTGATTAAATCGTCGCCAAGCTTTCCCACGGACTTAAGAAGATGTGGGAGGGTCCTGGCGCTCACGACAGGCTTCTTATTTTTAAAACGAGAGGTCATCAACATGGCTATTTTTCGGATCCTGGAGTGTCTACCTTTTCAGATCCTGAACTTATTTCCTGTTATAGGATTGAATTTTGTAATACCTTTCATCTGAAATTCTTATCTAAATCTAGAATATCAACACCGGAGTAAAATCTTGCTCCCCTTTTAAATATTTTAAAGGAAGTTGTTAATATGGCAAAAGCTAAAATAAATAATAAAGATAATAATAATAACAATAATAATAATAATGATGAATAATAATGACAAACATCAAACCACTTATTCTCTCAGATAATGTTTTAAACGCCAAAGAACGTGTCTTTTGAATAACTGACCACCTCTAATCAACTCAACTGTGTTGCTAAAGACATGACAGAAATCAAAGACCTAGAAAACGTCGTAAATTTGGTCAATTCATGCCACCCGAAGATAAATGTGTACCACTCGTGCGTGTCGTGTATTTAAGAAACCTCTCGAGATTCCTTCAAGAATCCTTTCTTCTTTCTCGACCGAAAGAATAACTCGTGCCGGGCAAATAACTCCCAAGCACCAAAGATTCACGTCCTCGCGCCCACGCCTCCTGCCCCCCCCTCACCCCACCCCATCCCGCCCCCTGTCACCCTAGGGTCTGGAGAAAGTGACGAGGTCTGGCCACAGGGTATCGGCAAGTGAGTTGTGTATTCTTTGGGAAAGCACTAAAGTAAATGTTTAGTTTCTCGTGTATTACACTAATTGCGATGCCGAGCGTCCCCGGGCAGGTTGTTGTTAATTCTCTCTTTCTTTCTTTTTCTCGTTCTCTCCCTGTTATTTCTCTTTCTCTTAACGGCTGTCACTTTTTCGGAAAGTAAAAATTGTAATGAAAGTTCCTCCTCGGCGATTTCCTCGCGGATAGAAAGGCAAAACTGGATAAATGTGAGGGTGATAGAACGAAGTATTGGAAACAGACAGAAAATATACTTGACAATGAAACAGAAGAGAAGGAAGAAGGAGAAGAAGAAAAATACTTAGGGGGAGTAACGAAGGAGGTGAGGAGGACAGGGGGTGGTGGGGATAGGAAATGAAGCAAGAGGAAGAAGAGTAGGAAAACCTGTATCAGAATGTATTGTGAAAAGGTGTAGAAGAAGAAGCAGAAGGTGTTATTCCGAGTTAATGTATGGGAGAATGGAGCAAAGAAAGGATTTGACAGGAAAATAGTGGGTAAGGGTGAAATTTGACAAGATAGAGCAGATAGACAAGGATAGAATGTGACAGTGAGGGAGAAAAAAGGTGGATAAGCATATAATTTGATAGAGACGGGGTAGAAAAAAAAATGGAACTGAACAAGGAGTGCACATATCAGCATAATCTTGACTTGAAGGAAGAGCTCGACATGGCGAGAAGGAGATGGATGGTCGAGGGTAAGATTTGACAGGGAAGATGGGATGGCTAAGGATGGTATTCGAAGGCAGCGGATGCCTAGGGCTTAATTCGGGCGCCGGGATGCTCCTTGGCACAGACCTAGTCATTAGTAACTTCAGGCGAAGCGTCACATGTGAAAACTCATTTAACGGAGGTGAGAGTGAGATTCGGTTAGGTGTTGCCTTTTTTCTCTTTCTGTCTCTCTTCTTCCCTTTCTTTCTCTTTCTCTTTATTTCATATTTCTCTTTTTTTTTTTTATCTTCTCTCTCTCTTTGTTTTCTAACTGTTTTTCTTTTGTGTTTTTACCGAGTTCTTTAATGACACAAAAACAGATTTTGCAAAAGTATATTTGATTAATACACATCTTTATAGATTAAATCATGCAATCGCAAAGCAGAACTAAAGAACCACAAAACAACCAAAGAACCAAACAGAACCACAAAGCCGATCCGTTGAAAGTAAACACACAGACGCATTTTTTTTTTCTTTATCATATTTGTTTTAGCTTTATCACATTCTATTGGTTTATCCCTATTCTATTCTATTCAACTCTATTTAATTCAATTAAGTCATTTACTTTTTTGAAGTAAAATAAAACCTTAAAACAAATGCACATACACGTTCAAAGATTAGAAGAAAAAAGTCCCATGTCATTTAGGTCACAGTTCCAGCCACCGACATTTAGGGTTAGTCCCAGAGAGCCGCAATTATATAATCATACAGTAACCGTAATCAGTCGATTTCCCCTTCGGATGAACACAATTGGTCCACTCGATTTCGACAGTCTCCTGGCATGTACTTCGTATTAGAGGAATGTGTCGGGAGAGAAATTAAATGCGTGTAGAGGTCTGTATCTGTTCGTGTGTGTGTGTGTGTGTGTGTGTGTGTGTGTGTGTGTGTGTGTGTGTGTGTGTGTGTGTGTGTATATATATATATATATGTATATACATATATATGTATATATGTAATATGTAATATGTAAAATGTAAGATGCAAATGCATATGCAAATGTATATGCACATATGTATGTATATGTGTGTGTGTATGTGTATATATATACATATATATATATATATGTATGTATGTATGTATGTATACATATATTCATATATAATGTGTGTTTGAGCATGTATGTATGTAGGTATGTATCCATGTGTTTATGTGTGTATGTATGCATGCATGTATGTATGTATGTATGTACTCATATATGTGTGTGCGAATGATCGGATGCATACATGTGCACACAAACACATATATTACATACGTATATAGATAGATAGATATAGATATAGACATACATATGTATATATATATATATATATATATATATATATATATATATGTATGTAAATATAGATATATAAATATATATATATATATTTATATATATTTATGT
>NW_028234413.1:23202228-23209728 GCF_977035675.1 Penaeus japonicus | reverse complement strand
CGCGATGGCGGAGGAGGCAGCGACCCACTGACCCAAAACAAGCGCGCCTGGTATGCTTATATACTTCCTTTTTTTTTTTTTTGCTCTCATATTTTTTGCTGAGCTTCGTACTATATTCCCCCGAGTGGGAGATTCCTCCAACAGCTGGTATCTCCTTTGGCTTTTTCCCCCGTGCGTAAAAGCCACGAGCTGTCTAGAGAAAGGCGAGTCCTTCCGTCACTTCCTGCTATCGTGACGTCATCGAAATTTTACTCTTGGCTTTCCACGCGGGAAGGATTAGACAGGGGGGTTGCCAGAGACTCGATTGTTGCGGGTGAATTTTTGCCCTTTTTTTGTAATTCTTATATCCATTGATTGAAGAACACCTATAAGAAACCATTTTTTCTTAGGCTGCTACGTGTTTCATCACACAAGTAAGAATCCTTATTGGGGTCTTTCGTCGTCTCTGAAAGGTCGTGTGGTCAGTGACCTCTGGAAACCCCCGTCCGGTCGTCCGAACATGACCCAAGAATCACAGTTCTTGGCGGCGGGAATGCGAGGCTTACGCAGGGAATCTCTGACACCAGGAAGTGATGCGCTGGTCCTGGGTCGTCCATTTTGTCCAGACAGAAAGCAAGGGGGTATTAGTCGTGTTTTCTTTTTTAGCTTTTTACTTTATTTGTTTTACGAATGACGTCTTTATATCTTTATATTCATTTTGTTTATAGAGAAAGTAAGATGGCATTATCAATATTCTTCTATCTTTACCTTAATTTTGTCCGTGAAGAAAGCAAGATCTAATTAATCTTCATACTTTTTTCTTACACTCCTTATTTACTTTTAATATACACTCATATATTTTTACTTATGAATGAATTGGCTACACACAGTAAAAATAACATAGCCACATATTTTTACATTACATTTGTATTACTCAATTTGCTTCTTCAGACGTTGTTGACCTGAGAACACGTAGATGCCACCTGCATTGAAATGACATCTTGCAACTCTCTGACGACCCCCATACCCCCCCCCCTCCCAACTCCTCTCACCCTTCCGCTAAAGCATAAATCATTCGTAAGAACTATCCACCCAGACGACGAAGAAAGCAAACTGTTTTGCAAATACATCAATAAATTCATCAAAGAAAATTAGCATCATAAAATTAAGAATAACAATAGCGAGACAATAGCCAGAAAATAACAGTAACGATAATAAAGGAAAGGCGTTCTCGATAAAACGATCATTGCGGAGTTATCTCACGTATGTCTTCCCTGCACGTAGAGGAATGACCTTGCCTGCACGTACCAGCAACGCAGAAGGTTAACGTGCAGGAGAATGACATTAAACGTACGTGTTACTATGTCGGCATAAGAAAGGGTTATATTAGATGATAGGGCAAGAATCACCTTTGGTTCTCTTGCCATAATAACGGTAGCTTATGTCGGACTTGAGAGGAGAGCTTATATAACGTTGTTCTATTCGATTGCACCTAAATTCAGATGTCACACACACACACACACACACACACACACACACACACACACACACACACACACACACACACACACACACACACACACACATACACACACACACACACACACACACACACACACACACACATATATATATATATATATATATATATATGTATATATATATATATATATATTATCACCTTTATCTGATTTACCGTGCTTGGTATACAAAGTCCGCTCTGACATTTCGCGACTGCAAGCTGAGACGGAAAAAGTGACCTCTTTAAGTAACAAAACAGAATATCACATTTTTCTCCTGAATCTTATCGGACTTTACAAAACTGCAATCTATGATGTGTTGAGTATAAGATATGAAACTGTCTGGAAATCTCCGCATTTTACTACCCTCCACTCCTCTACCCTCTCTCTCTCTTTCTCTCCCTTTCCTGCCCTTCCTTTCCTACGCTCTCTATTCTAACCTTTCTCCTCCCTCCCTATACCCTCTCTTTCTGCCCCCTTTCCTCTCTTTCTCACCCCCAGCCCCTCCTCCTTCCCCTCCCTTCACTATTCCTTCCCCTTTCCTTCTATATTTCCTACTTCAATCCACCCCCACCCCCACCCCACCCTTCCTCTCCCTATCCAACCCTCCTTCCTACCCCTCTCCATTCCCTCTCCCCCCCTTCCCTCCCTCCCCCTGCAAGACACGCTCAGCGAATATTCTAACATGAACTTTAGACAAGCCATGATAGTCCGGTTAAGCCTATTACATCATGTTAAACCTGTTCTTGTGATGCTAATTCCGTCTTATCTTTCGCACAGAATTCTCCTCTTGAAGACTGTCGATCATGGTAGAAATATTCACAACGTATTATGTAAATTTACGTTCATCATTTTTCTTCGTCTTTCTTTCTATCGTATGGCCATGTGTTTCTTTTAGTCACGCATTCTTAAAAAAAAGGAATAGTTTGCGGTACTTTTAAACGCTCCTTTGCTACAGACATTTAACCCAAATGTACATCTGTCAGCACACTTTATATCTATTACAAGACAGACACTTGGCTTCAGTCATTCATCGCTAAAGTGAATGTTGTGGAGTTATGTAGAAGGACTGATATTCGGTCTAAAGCTTCTTGGTTCTGCATTCCTCAACGTTATATAACACTGCCCTTTAAGTCTTGCAAGTACGTGTGTGTTTGTGTGTGTGTGTGTGTGTGTGTGTGTGTGTGTGTGTGTGTGTGTGTGTGCGTGCGTGCGTGCGTGCGTGCGTGTGTGTGTGTGTGTATGTGTGTGTTTCCCCGACATATCCCACCCACCACCACTCTCTGATCAAGATACCAACATGTCATGGGGAAAAAAGGCAGTGTTTAAATACCGCCAACTTTTTCCTCCCTCCCGCACGTGGTCAACTATTGAAATAATTGAAAGGTCACCATTCAATGGCATGAATACGCACCATTATATTAGTAGCGATACCATTTCCATGTCTTTTTTGTTGCATCTATTGCGACATCTCCTGTTACGGATCCGGGCAAGAATGAGAGGGTTGGTTGCAATAAGTGTTGTTTGAGAGGAGGAGGGGGTTGCCATTGCAAAGTACGAGAAGATTTATATATTCTAACCTTTGTTTTTTTAGGAAAATGTGATAAATGCAACCAAATGCAATTACTTATTTCTTTGTTTGTTGTTATTTGATCGTAACTTACCTCCAGCTATGTTGGAAATATATAAACGTAAATCGAGGTCAGCCAGTATCTCGTACCTGGAATTAAATAACACAAAATAATGTCAGCAACGATAATGACATTGACAATTATGAAGACATGAATAATAGCAGAAATAATGATGACCATAAGAGAATAATAACAAATAATAATGCTGATAAAATAATGATAATGATAATAACTATAAGAATTACAATGAAAATAATAACAGATATAATGATGATCGTAAAAACAATAACAATAATAACAACAATAATGACAATGATAACGGATTCACTCACACAGGAACGAGGCTCACTTTATATCAAGTTCTGAAAAGGGATCGGAACTTTCGTCTCTTCGGGGGGAAAAGATGTCAGAAGCATAAGCCAAAATATCATTCATGGTCATGGAAAGTCAGTGGTTTGACCGATGACTCGAGAGAAATTCAAAATATAAAAAAAAAAAAATAAAGCTGATTAACTCTGACTCTAAAAAACACACACCAACCAGCTGTATCTTTAAAAACTGTTTTTAAAAGATACTGAAAATAAAGAAAGATTGCGTCTTATTCACAGCCACTGATCATCCTACAATCAACCAGCAAATTATAAAAACTAACAAACACAACTTCAAAAATCCTAAATCCACGACGAAAACCCTTAGCCTCGAAGGAAAAGGAGTCTATAGGTTGTAATGGATTCCGGTCGTAATTCGTACCCCCAATTACAACGTTGTAATGGGAGAAAGCGTCCCTCAAAGATGATGTAGTATCGGTATCCTCGTCTTGGGCAAGGTCACAGGATGAGGGGGGGGGGGAGAAAGAGAAAGGGGAAAGAGGGAGGTAAAGGGAGTGTGTGCGGGAGAGAGAAGAAAAGTGAGTGAGTGAGTGAGAGAGAGGAAAATGGAGTGAGAGAGTGAGAGAGAGGAAAAGGGAGTGAGTGTGAGAGAGAGACAAGAGGAGGTGAGAGAAAGGAAAATAGAAAGGGTGAGAGAGATAGGAGGAGGGAGAAGTGACGGGCAAAAAAGAGGGGGCAAAGAGTGAGAAAGGGGGGGGGGTGAAGACAGAGCTAAAAAGAGACAGGGAAAGAGAAAGAGACGGGGAAGATAAAAACGGGACGGGAGGAATAAAGAAAAAGAGAGAGAGAGAGAGAGAGAGAGAGAGAGAGAGAGAGAGAGAGAGAGAGAGAGAGAGAGAGAGAGAGAGAGAGAGAGAGAGAGAGCACCGATAAATACAAACTCACGCTACCCTTTCAAGAAAGTTGTCCTCGCCATAAGAGAAAGATAAAAGACTTGCCTCCGATATTGTTTGTGTGTTTGTTTGTTTGATATGTCATCGTAACTTACCTGAAAATATATAAACGCTCATTGGGGTCAGCCCGATGCAGCATTATGAAGCATAACTTTATGCCTGTATGTGTGTATGTATGTATATAAGTATGTATGTATGTATGTATGTATGTATGTATGTATGTATGTATGTATGTATATATATCGACGTAATTACAGTGAATGACAATACCTTCAGTGTTAACTTGCGATTCCCGAATATTCCAGCATAAATCAGGGTGAATAGATACAAAGCTATTGTGTATACATCAATGCATAGGCTTGTTCTAGTCCCTATAAGGAGGGTGACGACGTAGCTTCCTCATCTGAAAGAAAGTACGTGACACAAAGGATCACCATACAAGGACACACACACACACGCACACACACACACACACACACACACACACACACACACACACACACACACACACACACACACACACACACACACACACACACACACACACACACACACACGCACGCACGCACATACAAACAAACATAAACTCCCAAAGCATCCACACACACAGACACAGCCATCCAGACACAATTACAGCATGAGTTGCTTTATCAAGAACAGAAACGATAGTGTACAAGGTGAAGAAATAGTTGTCACTTTCTCTTTCTCCAGAACTTCAATCGTACACTTTTTTATTTGTGCTCTTTTTTGTATCGTAATTCTGCAATCACTTCTAAAACATTAGCGAGGGAGTGAGCGTAAAGAATCGATAATGCTTGTCAGAACCAACATGGAACATTCTAAATCCGCTTCTAATCGTTCATTTTATCAATTTATACGACATATTTTTGTTGGGGTTCTGTTCAATATGCCTTCGGTCTATTTGGATATACACGTTGCATAAATTGCATCTGGGTGCCGTGATTAAGATGATCACATTTTTTTCAGTCTGATGTTAGTACATTGACCTCATGCCACATAGAAGATGAACATTATGTAAGCTTGTGAGGTAAACTACAAGTATAGTATATATGACCTGGGGTGATATTTAAGTCGCTTGATGGGTCATGGCAGTTATTACGAGGTCATGACAAGCAATGAAATAACATGCGCTCTGGTATAACACACCGTCATGATGTAATGTTCAAGAATCACGCATGGTCATTAAAGGTATCGTAATTCACCTGAAGAGCTAGATATCAGATGATCTACTGTCTTCATCCATACTCGAAGACGTTGTGTTTATACATGAAAGCAATGATCTCTTCTCTGATTTATGATTTAAAAGGGAAAAGGAAAATAAAAACCTAAAACAAAATACAAGTGAAGGGAAAAGTTCTTAGACGGCAGAAGGCGGAGAAATGAATTATCGATTTTGAAGGTTCATCTATTTTTTTTTCTTCCTATTGCTCTCTCTCTCTCTCTCTCTCTCTCTCTCTCTCTCTCTCTCTCTCTCTCTCTCTCTCTCTCTCTCTCTCTCTCTCTCTCTCTCTCTCTCTCTCTCTCTCTCTCTCTCTCTCTCTCTCTCTCTCTCTCTCTCTCTCTCTCTCTCTCTCTCTCTCTCTCCTCCTCTCTCCCTCTCTCTCTCGTCTCCCTCTCTCTCCCTCTCTCCCTCCCTTCTCCTCTCTCCCTCTCTCCTCTCTCTCTCTCTCCCTCCCTCCCTCCCTCTCTCCCTCTCTCCCTCTCTCTCTCTCTCCCTCCCCCCCTCCCTCCCTCCCTCTCACGGTCGGATGCTTGTCGTTTTCTCACCTTCACAAACGCGTAATGAGAAGTTATCGTGTTGAGAGCCTTGTAATTTGACGTGGGATTTTCTTCATTTTTTCCTTTTTCACTAATATGAGGTTTATTTTATGACATGAAAGTGGAAGAGATTATAGTGTATAAGCGGGAGAAAGTGTACAGTGACCTGCCACTTGAGTACATAGCAACGTGATGTGTACACTTCTAAATGCATCTGCTTCCACTCGCACACTTTTATCAGTTACATGTTTTCTACGTTCGTGTACTGCTTCAATAAGAAGTAGTAAATAATGAAACAAATTTCTATTACACATAAAGGGTTATTTCATGCACTGCGATCCTTTGCAATCGTTATCGGAAACCGAAAGACTATCTTTTGATAAATTATCTACTTAATTTGTTTATCAAGTGAAAATGGAATTCTACTGTCCGACATGAAAGTAATCCTTTCGATAAAAAACTTACTTGGTCACTATACCTAAAGACGCCATACACCGGCCCGCCCTCCAACGTCACTGTCACAAAAAGAGGCGCCGCCATTAGCAAATCCGTTAGCATCCGAATGCCCGCTTAGATAAGGACACGGGTGTTACTACACGCTGCTTTATCCTTAATGTTCCTCACAATCGTTCTAAATCTCGCCGATAAATAGTTGATTTCCAGCGACAGCAGGGCCAACGTACCCAAGATAAGATCGCCTTCAAAGGGACAACTTTCTACTTTAAGAGACGCCGTAAACACCTTTAGGAGAAGGTAACAAAAGCGCATCATAACTCGGGCACAATGCGTGATTGAGGATCCTTCTCCGCGGGTGATCCGAATTCCTTTGTGACAGGATCCGACTCTACCCCGGGGAGTGTCAGAAGGAAACGAGGAGGTGTCACCAATGAGGGGCTGAGCCGCGTTCGTTTACGTCTGAGATAAGAGTGTTATACATTTGCCTTCGTAATCTAGACGGTCATCGCTCGATCTACCTGTGGAAGCTAAATGCAGTCCTAATTCTGAGTGAGTCACGTCAAAGAGACACGGGCATACAAGTAACCTTTACACGTAATGTGTCTTCTGTTAGAAAGTTTACACAAATCAAAAGGAATTTCAAAGCTAATGTGGAAACTCTATTCCACGAATCCGCTGTTTAGGCCCGACGCTCAGAGACAAACATAGGTTTAGAGATCTTGAAATTAATGGGGGGAAATCTGGGATCACTTAGCAGCTCAACCATTACTCAGTTAATTGCACCTAGCGGCTATTATGGCTGGGGAGGGGGAGGGGGGAGGCCGAGGTGTATGGCGTGGGAGGTGAGGTTGTT
>NW_028234413.1:23187228-23189728 GCF_977035675.1 Penaeus japonicus | reverse complement strand
TGTGTGTGTGTGTGTGTGTATGTGTGTGTGTGTATGTATGTATGTATGTATGTATGTATGTATGTATGTATGTATGTATGTATGTACGTACGCATGTAAATTCGTAAAGCTAGAAAACAGGACAGTTCTAGATCTCCTGTAACCACTAACCTATCCCCACACCTGTCCATCACTCTCTCCACGAGGCATTCCCGCCTTGGATCCTTTCTCCCCCGACAGGAGACACCGCCGTCGGGACCACATGTTAATGTTGATCGGCTGCCGCCAGTGAGAGCCATGTTGGAGCCGCATATTAAGTTCCGACGACTAGTTCGTTGACTGCCGCCGCGGCCGTGTTTATCCACTTTCTCCTTGCACAGTCCTTACACGTGATGTTAGTGGCCCCGCCGGAAGGATGTGCTGCTGTTGTCATTGGGCCGGTTTGGGAAGTCGCTTATCGTTGGGCCGTTCTGGAAGGTGGTGATTGGGCCGTATTTTTGAAGTTGGTTATCAGTAGGCCGTCTTGGAAATTTATTATCATTGGCCTGTATTAGAAGTGGGTTGTTATTGGGCCGTTTTTGGAAGTTGATTCCCATTGGGCCGTTCTGGAAGTTGGTTATCATTGGGCCGTTCTGGAAGGTGATGTTATTGGGCTGTTCTGGAAGTCTTCCAATACATCCTGTCGAAAAGGTAACGTGCAAGTAACCCCCACCCCCCTCCCACCGAGAAGTTAATAAGATCATTGCAAGCAAGTATCGCGACGGTAATTTCCTTGCGTTGGTTCCTGATAACAACTTAGATGGGTGATGACGCGTGCTTCTCCATTGTCTTTCATTCCCTAAGTCACTGCCGTAGTTATGATCATGCCGGGTTAATGCACATGACACAGTATACCGAAGGATTGCTCTTCACCGCAGGCTCTTGGTGAAAGTTCCAGTGACGCAATGGAGGGTAAAGGACGACTCAAAAAAAAGAAAAAAAAAGAACTTGGTTTCAGACATTAAGGTAAATATTTCATGCAGGGATTACCGACGGCATACCAATGCTTACTGAGTTCGTCGACTCTGGCTGGGGAACTACTTTCTCCCAGCTGTGGCGAGGGGCACCTTGGGTCGCCTCCGCCTGCCTCCTCGGCCACTCGTTCGCAGCTGAGCAGTCAATGTTTTTTTCTCTTTTTCTTTCTCCCTCTCCCTCTCCCTCTCCCTCTCCCTCTCCCTCTCCCTCTCCCCCTCCCTCTCCGTACATAAGATCCGCCGTATAGATATAAAAGTCTCCCACCGCAATGGATTCTCCGTCCATAATGCCGTGGTAAATTTTGTTAAGTACTTTCTTGACGACTGAGATTACAACACATTTCCATCATCCACAGCACACGAACTCGCTAAAGCATCGCCAGTAATTATATTGCTGTGTTGGTGTCAGGGTAATTATTTTCCTTTGCACAAAAAAGAAAAAAATACAATTACAGTCCCCCATGACTGGCGAGAAGGCAGTAAACCTACGTATAAATTCGAAATTCTTATGCAAGGTCGAATAAGAATTTCTCTTCAGTGTAAATCAAAAATATAAGTCTGGATTTTTCCTCGTTTACAAAGCCTTCAGCCTTCAGGCATAATAAGAATACCTTTTTTTAGAAAACATTTCGACAAGACTTTCAGTCAACTTAAAAAAAAAAACATCGTACATTTCATATTTGCCAGACGGGCTGTTACACTCCTATTTTATTGTTACGGTTGCTGCAACTTATGGTACAATAACCCCGGCAGTCAAAACACAAACAAACCATCCTCCATTCTATTAGCACGCGTCCACACACCTACTCTTTATCATTCGCCTGTCGTTGCGTTTGGCCGCCGGTTGTTTACTTGTGCGCTTATTTCACTTCCTCTTCCTATGGTGAGCTGATTTCACTTTTGCATTTCTCTCTCTCTTTATCTATTTCTCTTTCTCTTTCTTTCTTATTCTCTCTCTTTCCGTTTATTTCTCTCTCTCTCTCTCTCTCTCTCTCTCTCTCTCTCTCTCTCTCTCTCTCTCTCTCTCTCTCTCTCTCTCTCTCTCTCTCTCTCTCTCTCTCTCTCTCTCTCTGCTTATCTAAATTGCATAAGAGAAGAGTATAGGCGCTCTAAATTACGCTGGGGTCACAATTTCCAAACAAAAAGGAAAAGAAACAATTTCAACGAAAGACAAAAGGTAAATAAAGCGCCATAATATCACTTTGAAATATCAGAAGACTAGACAATACTCCCTCTAAATCTTTTCTCGTTTCGCAATAATCCGTGAATGTCTAATCCTTCATTAAGCTTTTAAATATAAACGGAAAACGCTTGAGTGTAGCTATATAGTCTTCTTTTCTATATAAATATATTTCCTTTAATCAACAATATTTGCTTGCAGACACGCGTGCCTTGGTCAATGCTCAAGGCTATGTTTTTAACGGTATGGGGTGACCGACCTCAAACAGAACCCTGATTTAGTGCGTTCGTTCTGCTTGTTATTATTGTCAGTGTGAAAAGATAACTCT
>NW_028234413.1:23164728-23182228 GCF_977035675.1 Penaeus japonicus | reverse complement strand
GAAAAAATGGCCGCCCAGTCGTAAATCTTCGTACAAGGTCATTCGCATGCGAGAATAATGAAAAAAACATTCATAAAACGAGGGTTTTCCAAAAATTAGGAGTTCAAATAACCGAGTCTGCGGTCAGAGCGAGCCGGTTACGTCACCCTAGCGGCGTTTCCCTATTTGTTTTAAGAAGATTTCATTCTTTTTAAACAGACTTATAAATTATCCAGCTGTGTCGTGCGTGAGACGAGTTTTGCTTTTTGGCCACTATCCATGCGTGCTTCCGGAGGCCGTCCCGGGTCTGCTTGCTGTGTGCTTGCGAAGTTTGCCTGCTTGCTTGCTTATGTTTTGCGGGGCTTTGATATGTTCTGTTGCTTTAAATGATTTTTTTTTTTATAAGTTTGCTTGTCTGTTTGTTCTTAAGAGTATTACATGTTTCTTTTGCTAGTGTGGGTGTTACTACTTCGTTCCCTACCAAAAAAATATGTAAAAAAAAAAATATGTACAACTCTGTAACGGAAATTTCAAGGTAGAATTCTATAAAGACTTCACCTAACCCTCCCCGGGAACGCCTTTATCTCATTATATCAAGAGGTTATCATGCAACTTGTCTCCCCTTGCGGCTGATGACAAATCTCCCTCTGCCGCCAAGGAAGAGATTCCGGTGACAAATAATGGATCCAAAACTGGTCGCTTTGAGTCATATTTGATAAGAGGCTTAATTGCTTCCGCTATCCAAGCTCTTGAGTCATTTTTCTAAGCTGAATTCTCGGAAGAATTCATTTGTGTTTTAGGAAAGATATCGTGAAATTTTGCGTTTTTTTTTTTTTTCTTTCTCTTTCTAATTTCTGGAAAATCTATAAATTTTACTTTCTATCACCGAGAGAGAGAGAGAGAAGGAGGGAGGGAGAGGGAGAGAGGAGCAGAGTCAGAGAGAAAGAGGAGTGAGGCAGAGAGAGAGAGAGAGAGAGAGAGAGAGAGAGAGAGAGAGAGAGAGAGAGAGAGAGAGAGAGAGAGAGAGAGAGAGAGAGAGAGAGAGAGTAGACATACAGACGAAGTAGATGAAAAGAACTCTTTCCGGATGGTCAAACTGGACATCCTTGTAGCACCGGCGGCGTGTAAACAGATTCTTGGAAGCACCGCCCCCCTATTTCACTTTCCCTCTCCCGTAAATCGGTAAATGCACAGCGCCCTCATTCGACTTTTGAATTGATTGCCTTTTGTGACCTTTACACTGGTCTGAATGGCACATGAAGTGTACAGCCTTAATTCCCTGACACTTTCTGGATAAGTTCAAGCGAGCCAGTAGCGAGCTGGATGCAACTATGTAGGGGTTACGTTTGAGCTTCGGATTCTCTCTTCCGTTTGTGTCACTTGTTCGAAATTTGTAATACAAAACTTGACAGGAAAGAAAATGTTATTCTTTATGTACACACTGTGTTATGCTAATGCTATATAATATAAACAAATACAGTATCGGATGCGATACAAGATACAATAAAAGACAGATAAGGAATGAATCATTCTGAAAGGAAACATTCCTCGTACACAAAACCACACAGACAAAAAAATAAGGTACTTCGCAAAGATAATTCCCTACTTGTGCTACACCCAATATCTTTATCATAAGCTCCCAATTCATCGTTCCTTCTTCGCCTTTTAATATCGTCTTTATTGCTGCAAGACTACGATCAAGTAAAGATAATATACCATATATGAACAAGTGGAATTTCAGCATATTATTTTTTATTTCAAAATTACTTTCCTTTCATTTAGTTTATAGAATCACCTTCCCCCACCTCACCTCCCTCTCGTGTTCATGTGAAATTCCTTCATATTTACTTATGGTCGTATAGGTTCCCGGACGCATTATAGAAAGTTGTCTGGCTCCCTCATACCAGCGTAGCCCTAAGTGCCACATCCAGGAAATTACAGGGAGCCTCTCGCGCCCGCCGCTTTCACTATCCTGTTGATGGGGACGACATCACATATGCCACCTTTGCCCTTCTCTCTCTCTCTCTCTCTCTCTCTCTCTCTCTCTCTCCTTCTCCTTCTCCTTCTCCTTCTCCTTCTCCTTCTCCTTCTCCTTCTCCCTCTCCCTCTCCCTCTCCCTCTCCTTCTCCTTCTCCTTCTCCTTCTCCCTCTCCCTCTCCCTCTCCCTCTCTCTCCCCCCTCTCCCTCCCTCACTATTTCCATGTGTGTAACTTCGATTTAAAGTTCAGCATCGGATTACATTTAGTTTTTTACTATTTTCGATTCCCACACACCTTTCAACTAATCACCCCACGAAAGTATCCTTCCGTGCCCGCCCCTGCGTGCCCTTGCGTGCCCGAAGCCCAGGCATGAGGCACCAGCGAGAGGCGCGTTTGACCCAGATACCAGTACCAACCCCTTCGCCTCCAGTCAGAATGTTAACTCTGCGGCTTTCTCTTGTGTCTAGCGCGTCTCGCCCGCCACCCGGTAAGGTTGGTATCCCTGGCTGCCCTTTTTTCGCGATACCTGATTTTTTTTTATTACCTGTCTAATCGTCTTTTTAATAATGATCAGAAGAGATGCTTTTTTCTTGTGATAGATGTTGTGCAGAACTTTGTCAGGCGATGACGAAGCGGAGAGTTGTTCGCACAGGAAGCGGGGAGGAAGCAACCCTGACCTGTGGGAGCTGCTAAATATGCAACGCCAAGCGACGTCGCTGACAACATAAGGGATGAATGGTTCGACGTCGAAAATCAGAAACACAACGTGGCAGCATGGAGCCAATACGCAGAATGTCATTACTTGTCACTATAGCACACAAGTATTTGACAGTATAGCACACACGCAAGATAAGGAATTGACACTATAGCACACGCAAAACACAAGCCACCGACGCTAAAGCACATGTCATCAATACCATAACACACACGCAGACACACAAAACAGACACTTTAATGTTATTTTGAACGAAATGTATATCGCAATATTTCAACGACCACACCAGGTGGTACACAACGACCGTCTCGCTCTTTCAGAAACGACACGACAGGATTTCGAGGTCGTCGTTCCAATCTCGGCGCCAAGAATACACTTATGAATCTCGTACTACAAGTATGGCCACGGACTATAAGGGTGACCTCAGGCTACAAGTATGACCTCAGAGAATATGACCTCCAGCTTTAAGAATGGCCTCTAACCTCAGACTACAAATACGACCTCAAAACTACAGTTACGACCTCGGACTACAGTACGTCCGCGGACTCCAGCAATGACACCCGACTGCAATTATGACCCGAAGACAGCGGGAGTGACAAGAGCATTGCATCTGCAATAACACGAGTCCGGGTGTGTGATGAGGTCAGCTACGCTTGCAATGAGCAGCAACGCAAGTGTGACCGAACACCTGCGAGCGAAAATAACTGTATCGGCGTCATCTATGGATGTTTCAACACCGAGGCACGATTTTTCATGAAATTTGATAATAATTCACTGTGATCATGATGAGATTGAGGAGTGACGATAAAATGGGTATCGAGTGGCCATCGAAGTGGTGGAATGGTGTGGAATGACGGCTGCTTGAGTGACCTTCTTCCACGGGTCGTTTGGAAGGAGACAAGGAGTGTGTTTGTGTGTATGTGTGTGTGTGTGTGTGTGTGTGTGTGTGTGTGTGTGTGTGTGTTAAATTTCATTTTTTCTTGGTAATAAATTAGACTGAAAAATCACATAAAACCATAAAGACGTAACTATGACGTCACATTCGTGTCATTACAAAAGAAGCGACAAAAAACAGATCTGTAACGTAACTAATTTCGTAATTAATTCCTTTTTTATTTTATTTTTAGCTATTCGCTTAATGAGGAGACTTTTTTAATTTGATATTATCTCGATACTTTTAGGGTGTTTTTTTCTATAATTCCCTATTCTATAAAATATTTCATAACTGATGGCGACGCTTTCAATCTCTCTCTCTCTCTCTCTCTCTCTCTCTCTCTCTCTCTTTCTCTCTCTCTCTCTCTCTCTCTCATTTGGTCTGTCTGCCTTTATATCTTTGTTTCAGTTTCCCTCTCCATCTCCCATCTCCCTCTCCTGCTCCCACTCCCCTCCCCTTCCCCCTCCCCCTTCCCCACTCCCACTCCCACTCCCACTCCCACTACCCTCCCCTTCCCCCTCCCTCTCCTTCTCCTTCTCCCTCTCCCTCTCCCTCTCCCTCTTCATCTCCCTCTCCCGCTCCTTCCCCTCTTCTTCGCAATACGGGTACATCTAACGGGGATCTTGTTGGTCGTTCCACCTGTCGCTAAACAGACCATACAAATGCAACTCGTGCAACTAATAACAACAAGTGCAATATCGCCGTCTTTATCTTTGTTTTTATCTTGAGAACACAACCTTAAAAACTGAGCGAAAATCTCTTGTTTTGTTTCGCAATTATCGTCCTCTTCTCTTCTAGAATCATGTATTTGTTTTATTCGTGTCCCCTTTTTCTTTTTTTCTCCGCACACCTTATATTGTTTTATGCTTTTGCTATTAGCATAATTTAATCAACTCTTATTCCAAGCATTCTCTCTCTCTCTCTCTCTCTCTCTCTCTCTCTCTCTCTCTCTCTCTCTCTCTCTCTCTCTCTCTCTCTCTCTCTCTCTCTCTCTCTCTCTCTTTCTCTTTCTCTTTCTCTTTCTCTTTCTCTTTCTCTTTCTCTCTCTCTCTCTCTCTCTTGATTACATTATCTTTCGCCTGCGCGCGCGCGTGTGTGTGTGTGTATGTGTGTGTGTGTGTGTGTGTGTGTGTGTGTGTGTGTGTGTGTGTGTGTGTGTGTGTGTGTGTGTGTGTGTGTGTGTGTGTGTGTGCGTGCGTACGTGTGCGCGCAGGCGTGTGCGTGTGTCCCCATGCCTGTGTGTGTCTGTGTGTCTATCTGTTTTTCCCCACTCTCACTTTGTGTTGCACGCCGGCCTCATGCGTGAGACTGTATGCCGAAGGACGCCGTATTTCCTCTGCCAAAGCACGCATTCCTGTGTGTGCAATGGCTGCATCACACACATACACACTCTGACTGGGCCAACATGCTAAACACAAATTGAACATGAGAGACACTGTATTAATCATACGTTACATAATATATTCACTGATAAGACATCTGGGTAACTGTAACAACTACACAATATGTGGGTGTGATATTATGACCTACTACGCACCCGGATCAACATTGGGCAAGAGAGTGTCAAACTTCCGTCCTCACCCATAAGGCGGAAATTCCTTTGTCCTCGTAGCAGCGTGCGGCCTCTACGCACATGCTTGTTTTTTTTATCTATAACTGTTCGGAAGTTTCAGTCTTGCACCGACCGAGGTTGAACAACTTGGCGGGAAACATTTACACAGAGCTGACATTCCAATTACTTAATTACAGGAGATTAGTCCTGTTTATTTTTTTCGTGTTGAATGAGATCACTAGCATTTTTATCATTAGCTCTTGTGACGTCTTTCATGAATGAGATCACGAGTTTAGAAAATCTCCAGCGAGTAAGCAAAGGTTATGTGGGTCGCGAGGGGGAACAATGGCACTTGGTTGCGCCGACGACAATCGGAAGTGAAACGCGACCATTCCGTCTCTCTCCCTCTCCCTCTCTCTCTCTCTCGTGGGCAATTTGCGAAATCTCGGGAGTAGAATCGGGGAGGAAATTTAATAATGAAGTTGATACTCTACTACTACGTACAGTTAACTTCGCTCTCAGACCACTGAACTTCCTGTCGCCCTGAATTCTAACAACGTGTAAAAGGGGACTGTCAACAAGATTCCAATCATGAATACAAGGATACAAAAAGCGAAAAAAAATACGAAAGATAAAAAAAGTTAAACAGACGCAATAGATTAAAGATACACGACCACAGAATGGAATCCCAAGTAACCGGAGCGAAGATTAGCAGGTAACCAGACATCGGACGACCAGGTAACACCATAACACCAGAACCGGTAGCCTCAGCGGAGGCGTAGTAAGATAAGTACAAGACAGGTACAACGGTAGCCAAGGCAACGAAACGGAGCTCACCGAAGAGGTAATTACGGCTGTAGATTTAATCAGGTGATGGAACGAGATTCTAGAGAAATGAAGAAATGTTTCAAGGAAAAGAAAATGGGGTTTATCTAAAGAGCGTGAAGCCAAAAGAAATTGGTGAAGAGAAAAGGGTTGAAAAAACGTGATAAAGGTTGAATAAAGGAAGCTTCTGCATCCAGACCATCGGAAGGGAGAGAGTTAAGGCGACAGATAGTCTTGTGATATACCGGGGAAGTGTTACTAAAAGAACACTAGAAAGCACGTATATAAATACAAAGGAAGGACATGGAGGAATAGACAGAGAGAAGGAGAGAGACAGATATAGAGATAGAGAGATAAATAGATAGAGAGAGAGAGAATAAAAAGAAGAGAGACAGACAGAGAAAGAGAGAGAGAGAAAGAGAGAGAGAGAGAGAGAGAATAAAAAGAGAGACAGACAGAGAAAGAGAGAGAGAGAGAGAATAAAAAGAAGAGAGACAGACAGAGTGAGAGAGAGAGAGAGAGAGAATAAAAAGAAGAGAGGCAGACAGAGAAAGAGAGAGAGAGAGAGAGAGAGAGAGAGAGAGAGAGAGAGAGAGAGAGAGAGAGAGAATAAAAAGAAGAGAGACAGACAGAGAAAGAGAGAGAGAGAATAAAAAGAAGAGAGACAGACAGAGAAAGAGAGAGAGAGAGAGAGAGATAATAAAAAGAAGAGAGACAGACAGAGAAAGAGAGAGAGAGAGAGATAATAAAAAGAAGAAAGAGACCTCCTAAGTCCCCTTAAGGCGATCAATCATAACCGCCGACAGAGTTACCTGTTAACCGGCGTTGAGGGGCGTTATAAAAAAGAAATCTCTCCCCCCTCCCCCCTACTCCCTACCCTCATCCTACCTTATCATTCCCCCCATCCCACTCTCCCCCTCCCTCCTTCCCCCTCACTTCATCCCTCCCTCCCTCCTTCCTTACCTCCCTCCCTCCCTCCCTCCCTCCCTCCCTCCCTCCCTCCTTCCCCATTCCCTTCCCTCTTGCCGGCGTCTTTCCGCTATATGTCACACGCAGAGGCGAGGTCAGGAAGAAGAGGTCAACCCATCAGGTCAGCTGGAGGTCAGGCCGATTCTCGTTCTCACGTTCGCTCTCTCTCCTGAACGAAACTTTGGGCCGTTTGGTGGGAGTACTACGGTGTGGGTGGGTGGGTGTGTGGGCGGTGGATGTGGGTGGGTGACTGTGTGTGTGTGTGTGTGTGTTTGTTAGATAGAGAGATTTAGATTGTTTGTATGTTTGTAAACCTATCTAAGGCATAGAAGATATCCATCTAACTAAACACTCTGTACATGCTCAGAGACATAAATAACCTCATAAGAAAGAGCGTATTTCGACTTTGAACCCCCCGCCCACGCCGCCCACGCAAGGCAAACAACGCGTCAGTGGTTAATGAAGGTCCCAAACAAAGCACTTCCTTAACTACACATACTATAGTTAGATTAGCTGGATCAAAGGTCAAAGAGCATTGTTCCCATAGATCATAGATACTCCTTGGTTCTGGTATATTGTATTAATCGTTCGAGATCTATATTTGGATTTGTATGTGATGAAATTGATTGAATAAATTTGAAATTTTCGGTCTGGAATTCTGTTTTGAAAATTTGTAAAGGAATGTATCCATTTATCTATCTGTACATTCATATATTTATCTGTGTGTGTGTGTGTGTGTGGTGAGGGAGTGAGTGAGTGAGTGAGTGAGTGGGTGGGTGGGTGTGTGGGTGAGTGAGCGAGGGAGTTCGTGTATATTGTGAGTATGTGTGAGTGTGCTCACGTGTGTATGAAGGTCAGATAAAAAGACTGTAACTAACCCCAATTTATATTATAAAATTGTGACATTTTCCCGGCAAAGATTTTCATATAAAATCAATTTCCTTTAAATTATCTATTTCGCTAATAAATTAAGATATTATCTCCGTCTTACCCTTGTTTCTTATCTATCTATCGACCTATCTATCTGTAGTTATTTATTCATTTACGTGGATGATAGCTTTCGTCCTCACAGAAGCTAAGTACGAACAATAGAAAAAAAAGTAAAAAACAGTAAGGTTACTGTGATGGACGCAACTCCTCTCAGATTGTTGACCTTTGACCCAAGCACTACCGCTGCTGGGTAGGGGGGGGGAGTGTTAAGAAGGGGTGGGAGGGGGTTAGGAGTGGGAGGGGGTTTTAAGGGGTAGATTAAGGGGGGGTTGAAGGGGGTCGAGGGCGCTTGTATTTTGTAATATATTATTGCGCCGTCATTCTCTGTGTTTTTGTTTCATTTCTTTTCGGTTGTTTCATTGGTCGTATGTATGTCGTGTTCTTGTTCTTGTGTTATTTTCACGGTGAGACTTTTCGACATTGGGAAGGATTACGTGTGCGTTTTTAGATTTATTAGAGGTGTACATCATATAATTTGATTACTAAAGGCAAACATACACACATATATACACACAACCGTAAAGACACACACACAAACTTACACATACACACACACACACACACACACACATACACATACACATACCCATATTCATTACAAGTAGGATGCGAGTGGAGAGAAGAAACGATGAAGGATGATAGAAGGATGAATAACCACTAAAGAGCACCCCCCCCCCTCCCCTATCACACCTGGTGGGTTCGGTGATGTTATTAATATTCAGCGTCGAAGAACAAAAGGTGTTCAGCATCAACTTCTTCAAAAGACGGGTGTAGCGGTTTTGTTTTCCCGTCTATGGGAAATTGTATGTAAATATATTGTGTGTGTGTGTGTGTGTGTGAGAGAGAGAGAGAGGGGGGGGGGAGAGAGAGAGAGAGAGAGAGAGAGAGAGAGAGAGAGAGAGAGAGAGAGAGAGAGAGAGAGAGAGAGAGAGAGAGAAAAGAGAAAAAGAGGAAGTTATAAAAGATAAGAGAAAGAAGAACCGAAGATAAGAAAAGAAAAATCAAGAACGCGAGACAAACAGCATAACAAAAGGGAGAACTGACCCTGCCAATTATAATACTGCCATGGCGCTTGCTGGGAGATATAGCTGGCCTCATTAGTGATAATTAGCTCAACGTTATGCCGTATGCCTAATAGACGTCGCCAATCTCCCAGCCCCCCACCCCCTCCGTTACGAAATACGAATCGCGGGCGGGACATCTGCGGAAAGACCCTTTGCGTATCGGTGACTTTCGTGGGCAAGTGTGGCGTATACTTGTCCTTTGAGCCTTCATGTGAATGATTATGATTAGCAATGTTATTATCATTGTTGTTATCATTGTATTATTATCACTATTATTCATGTTATTATCATTATCATTGTTATTATTATTATTATCATTATCATTACCATCATCATTAATATCATTATCATTATCATTGTTATCACTGTCAATATAATTTTATTAGTAGTACCATTTATCAATGGCATTATCATTGCCGCCATTATGATAATTATAACCTAATTACCAATATCATCACTATTACTGTTATCATTATTATCATCACATTTTTATGATCATTATCATCATAAGTATGATCATTATAATTGTTATTGCTCATATTACCATCGTTATCCTTATCCCTATTTTTACTGTTCTTGTTATCACCCTCATTACCATCACCGTTATCATTATTATCATCGCTACCACATTTTTCTTCCTTTCATATTCATGGCACGTTGCTCATTGTGGTAACATCGCATTTTATTCGGCCATTTCGATACGTACTGATAACTGTAGTGGAATTAGTTGCTCAAAATGATGAGCCAAAGGAAAAAGTGATGTGAATCGGCCAATTTTGTTGTAAGAGATAAAAGAGTCATTAAAACGAATGCAGATATAAAAAAGAAAAAGAATGACGATGATGATGACGATACTGGTAGTAATGATAGTAATAATACCGACAATAATGATGATGATGATGAGAATATCTCGATAATATAAATATATGTGTATATATGTATGTATATATATATATATATATATACATATATATATATACATATACATATATATATATGCACACACACACACACACACACATATATACATATATATATATATATATATATATATATATATATATATATATATATATATATATATATGAGAGAGAGAGAGAGAATGTGTGTGCGCGTGCGTATGTGTGTCAATACGAAAAAAACGAAAAAAAGAAAATGTAATCAAATCTGTGAGCTCAACGCCGCGGTTTCCAAGAGAGGGATTCTGACCGCCTCACCCCCCCCCCTCCAGAGACATTATAATCCTTAACTGAACATTCCTTTACCTATTTCAACACACATACACAATGACTCCCTTCACCATATCCAATCAGTCCTTACGAGACATTATAATCCTTAACTGAACATTCCTTTACCTATTTCAACACACATACACAATGACTCCCTTCACCATATCCAATCAGTCCTTACGAGACATTATAATCCTTAACTGAACATTCCTTTACCTATTTCCACACACATACACAATGACTCCCTTCACCATATCCAATCAGTCCTTACGAGACATTATAATCCTTAACTGAACATTCCTTTACCTATTTCAACACACATACACAATGACTCCCTTCACCATATCCAATCAGTCCTTACGAGACATTATAATCCTTAACTGAACATTCCTTTACCTATTTCAACACACATACACAATGACTCCCTTCACCATATCCAATCAGTCCTTACGAGACATTATAATCCTTAACTGAACATTCCTTTACCTATTTCAACACACATACACAATGACTCCCTTCACCATATCCAATCAGTCCTTACGAGACATTATAATCCTTAACTGAACATTCCTTTACCTATTTCAACACACATACACAATGACTCCCTTCACCATATCCAATCAGTCCTTACGAGACATTATAATCCTTAACTGAACATTCCTTTACCTATTTCAACACACATACACAATGACTCCCTTCACCATATCCAATCAGTCCTTACGAGACATTATAATCCTTAACTGAACATTCCTTTACCTATTTCAACACACATACACAATGACTCCCTTCACCATATCCAATCAGTCCTTACGAGACATTATAATCCTTAACTGAACATTCCTTTACCTATTTCAACACACATACACAATGACTCCCTTCACCATATCCAATCAGTCCTTACGAGACATTATAATCCTTAACTGAACATTCCTTTACCTATTTCAACACACATACACAATGACTCCCTTCACCATATCCAATCAGTCCTTACGAGACATTATAATCCTTAACTGAACATTCCTTTACCTATTTCAACACACATACACAATGACTCCCTTCACCATATCCAATCAGTCCTTACGAGACATTATAATCCTTAACTGAACATTCCTTTACCTATTTCAACACACATACACAATGACTCCCTTCACCATATCCAATCAGTCCTTACGAGACATTATAATCCTTAACTGAACATTCCTTTACCTATTTCAACACACATACACAATGACTCCCTTCACCATATCCAATCAGTCCTTACGAGACATTATAATCCTTAACTGAACATTCCTTTACCTATTTCAACACACATACACAATGACTCCCTTCACCATATCCAATCAGTCCTTACGAGACATTATAATCCTTAACTGAACATTCCTTTACCTATTTCAACACACATACACAATGACTCCCTTCACCATATCCAATCAGTCCTTACGAGACATTATAATCCTTAACTGAACATTCCTTTACCTATTTCAACACACATACACAATGACTCCCTTCACCATATCCAATCAGTCCTTACGAGACATTATAATCCTTAACTGAACATTCCTTTACCTATTTCAACACACATACACAATGACTCCCTTCACCATATCCAATCAGTCCTTACGAGACATTATAATCCTTAACTGAACATTCCTTTACCTATTTCAACACACATACACAATGACTCCCTTCACCATATCCAATCAGTCCTTACGAGACATTATAATCCTTAACTGAACATTCCTTTACCTATTTCAACACACATACACAATGACTCCCTTCACCATATCCAATCACTCCTTACGAGACATTATAATCCTTAACTGAACATTCCTTTACCTATTTCAACACACATACACAATGACTCCCTTCACCATATCCAATCAGTCCTTACGAGACATTATAATCCTTAACTGAACATTCCTTTACCTATTTCAACACACATACACAATGACTCCCTTCACCATATCCAATCAGTCCTTACGAGACATTATAATCCTTAACTGAACATTCCTTTACCTATTTCAACACACATACACAATGACTCCCTTCACCATATCCAATCAGTCCTTACGAGACATTATAATCCTTACTGAACATTCATTTACCTATTTCAACAACATACACAATGACTCCTTCACCATCTCCAATCCAGTCCTTACGAGCATTATAATCTTAACAATTATAATCCTTAACTGAACATTCCTTTACCTATTTCAACACACATACACAATGACTCCCTTCACCATATCCAATCAGTCCTTACGAGACATTATAATCCTTAACATAACCTCCCTTCACCATACCCCCAGCACAGCATTACGGATACCAAGTGTTTTAAGGCTCCTTGACACGAGAACCTGCCTCACCCCAGGTTGCTGTGAGTCACGCTATAGGGGGTAAAGAGCGAGGGAGCTAACTGTACTGTTCACTCGACGTTGCTCCTTGTGGAATTTGCCTTTTATGGGAGTGTTGCTGTTGTTTCTTTTCCTTCTTTTTTTCTTTTCTATAACTGAGATCATTGTTCATGGCGAGTGACGTTGTTACTAAGACTAGTCTAACTACTAATACACTGTTGTTGTTGGTGCTGGTAACGGTGCTATTGCTACTAATATTACAATTAATTGTGATGATATTTATACTGATATTACTACTACTACTGAATAGTAATAATAATAGAGATGATAATGAAATTAACAATGATACCAATGATAAGAATAAAAATCAAAAGAGGAAGAGGAAGAGCCTTAGTAATTGTAGTAGTAGTAGTATAGTAATAGAGAGATAGGAGAGAAAGATAAAGAGAAAGAGACAGAGAGACAACAACCATAATAACAATAAAGATAATGATAAATGTTGCATTGCCTTTGTCTCAACTATTAAGGTTTTCACACAAATAACCGCTTTTACGACCAGTTCTATCGCGGAAAAGGAAGCACAGCGATTGGCAACGACCTAATAAACATGGCAATTAAATTAATAAATGCCATGATGACATAAAAACGATAAAGAGAAAGGTAAATGAGAAAGGAACAAACGGTTAAAATCAAAGTGTAACTTCAATTAGTGATTGTCTTATCATAATTACCAACGTCGCCGTTGTAGTCGTTAGTATCATCCTTATTATTAATATCATTAGGATTGTTATCATAGTCACTATATACGTTACTATTATCATCATGAATAATGTAACCATCATTATCATCATTATTATCCTCGTTCCTGACATCGTTATCATCAAAATCATCATTATTACTACCACCATCACTATCACCAATACTACCACCGCGATCGTAAACATTATCACACCATCGTTACCACTACCATCACACTCGTTACAACCACCGCAATACCTTCACTTTGATCCAAAGAAATTAAAATAAAAAGGGAGGAAGGTTCACCCATAATCACTCAGGCTCCCGTTATGTGCAGGATACTCCCTTTGCGGTTATGTTCCCAACCTTTCATTAATGGTTGAAAAGGGAAGGGCGGAGGAGCGAGCAATGGGTTTTTAATCCTTGGAAATACTCGATTCAAGAAATCATAATAGTCGAATCGAGAAAATGTAATATTCAAGAAAATATAATATTCGACTCAAGCAAATCTAGAAGATATAACACTTTATTGAAGTGACTCAAAAAAATTCAACTCAACTCATCTCTAACGATTCAAGAAAATATTCTCCTCGACTCAAACGACCCAAGAAAATTCAACACTCGACCCAAAGGACTCAAGAAAATATTCTCCTCGACTCCAAACAATTCCCTCTTGATGTCGGCTTCTTAAATGTGTAACTGTAAGGCGGTCTTTATGGCAGCTATTACCGACGGTTACGCATGACGAGGATGACTGGCGCATGCGCGGTCACTGGTAGATGTCACGGTCAATGATAGGGTGGCTAGGAGGGGGCAGGAGGGGTGAGGGGGAGGGAGAGATAGGGTGGCTAGGAGGGGTGACGGGTGCAGTGAAAGATAGGGTGGCTAGGAGGGGGAAAGGAGGGGGATAGGCTGGTTGGGGGTGAGGGGGGGAGCAGGAGGAGGGGGTTGAAGGAGAGATTGTAGGAGAGGGGGTTAGAGGGATAGGGGGTGGGGGAAAGGGGGGTTATTGAGCAAAGGGGACGTGAGAGAGAAGGTGTGTGGGGGGAGGGTGGTATTGAGGGATAGGTAAATGTTATTCTGTTGTCGAAACGTGAGGATGACTGTGTGTTTGAGAGAGAGAGAAAGAGAGAGGGAGAGAGAGAGAGAGAGAGAGGGGGGGGGGCAGAGAGACGTATGCGTACGTTTTGTCAGTGAACGAGAGCGAGAGAGTGAGCGAATAATACGAGTGCGTTCTAAGTGCTTTCCCTCAACAAAATTCCCGGTCGACCAGCGGCGGTTGTGTTCGTTTGCAAGATCTGTTAAGTGTACGTGAATCTGTCGGTTAAGATTTGAAATTCAAAACGCACGCACCGCCCAACTGTAGAAAATATATGATACACAATCTTTGTTAATGGTGCTATTACCTTGGTCTGTATAAAGTTGAATTATGAGGATAATGATTTAGATTTTTTTCTCTCGGGTATTTCTGAGTGAAGACAAAGGCGAGATATAGCGAGTCTCATTTATCTTTGCTATTAATATTTTCATTAATCTCTGTTATCTGGGGATATTTTCCTTTATCTATATTTCACTATATCTATCCCTACTATTACGAATTCATCATTATTATCACCGTTATTATAATACCTTTAATAACACTATTGATAGACATTTCAAATAGATGATGATAACTTCATAAACTATTTCTTCGACTTTCTCGTTCAATGTGACACCTTTTTAAAACGATTTTTTAAGTCATTCCATTTTCCTCTTCCTCTTTTTTTCTACGTCTCATTTTTATTCGTCTTTCCTTCGTGTTCACTTTCACATCGGTCGATTGTTCACATGCACTAAGGAAGCAATACGTCTTACTAATGTCTTGCTGTTCGTTCACATCTGCTCAGGACATTAATGGCAGTTTCTCTTGTGGTTTGTACGTGCGTCTGTGTTTGTGTGCGTCTTGTGTGTGTGTGTGTGCTATTCCCTCTCTCATTCCCTACTTTTCCTCTCTTCCGTATTCCTTCCTCCCTCTCCCATTCCCCCATCTTCCCCTCCCTCTTCCCTCCCCTACCCCCTTCCTTCCTCTCCCTTCCCTCCCCTTCCCTCTTCCCTCCCCCTCCCTCCCTGCCCCTTCCTCCTTCACCAAAAAGACATTTCGCAAGCAGGAACGTTCGAATCAAGTGCGTCTTATACGCTGTTAAAAATGCCTTCTCTAAAGACGTAATTGTACTTACCGATGCAAGATAATTGTCTCGACTTGTGGTTGCTGATAGCCGAGGGAGAGGGCGTGGGGAAGGGGAGGGGGAGGCAGCTATGCAGGTTCCTCTGTAAATATGATATGATGTTAGATTTTGCTTTATTCATTTTTAGGTACAGTGTATATATCAAAGATGGCGTTGAATTTTGTGTTACGATTTCACTCTCTTTCTCTTTCTCCTTTATCTCTCTCTCTCTCTCTCTTTCTCTTTCTCTTTCTCTTTCTCTATATATATATATATATATATATATATATATATATATATATATATATATATATATATATATCATCCATAGTTTTCGGGTGAAAATTAGTGAATATAAAACAATCTTCAAAATGCTGTGAAAAAGAGGAACTTTGGAACTTTGGAACCTGTAGTTCTTCATTTGACCGAGAAGGAGACGAAGGGAGGGCGGGGGGGAGGGAGGGTAAGGAAGAGGGGTGGGAGAGGGTTAAGATGGGAGGGAACAGGAGAGGTCGAGAGTAGGGAAGGAGGAAATGGTTAAAAGAGGGGTGGTAGGGAGAGAAAATGAGGGGGTGGGGAGGAAGGGAAAAGAAGAGGGGAGGAAGGAAAGGAAACGGGGAAAAGGGGAGGGAAAAGTAGGAAAGAGAGAGAAGGGAGGAAGTAAGGAAGGAAGGGGACGGCGAGGAGAGGGAAGGAGGAATAGGAGAAGGAGGTAGGAGGAGGAGGACGGCGAGGAGATGGAAGGAGGGAGAGAGAGAAGGAGGGTCGGAAAGTAAGAGAAGAGGGAGGAGGAGGGTCTGGAAGTAATAGAAGGGGTAGAGAGAGGGAGAGGGAGGAAGCAAGAGGAGGGAGAGGGAGGGAAGGAGGAGGAGATTCGGGAAGCAAGAGGAAGAGGAGGGAGGAGGAGGTTCGGGAAGCAAGAGGAGGGGGAGGGAGAGGGAGGAAGCAAGAGGAGGGAGAGGGAGGGAAGGAGGAGGAGGTTCAGGAAGCAAGAGGAGGGGGAGGGAGAGGGAGGGAAGGAGGAGGAGGTTCGGGAAGCAAGAGGAAGGGGAGGGAGAGGGAGGGAAGGAGGAGGAGGTTCGGGAAGCAAGAGGAAGGGGAGGGAGGAGGAGGAGGAGGCAGGAGGAGGGAGAGGGAGGGAAGGAGGAGGAGGTTCGGGAAGCAAGAGGAAGGGGAGGGAGGAGGAGGAGGGAGAGGGAGGGAAGGAGGAGGAGGTTCGGGAAGCAAGAGGAAGGGGAGGGAGGAGGAGGAGGAAGCAGGAGGAGGGAGAGGGAGGGAAGGAGGAGGAGGTTCGGGAAGCAAGAGGAAGGGGAGGGAGGAGGAGGAGGGAGAGGGAGGGAAGGAGGAGGAGGTTCGGGAGCAAGAGGAGGGCTAGGGGGATGGGGGGAGGGGGAGGGGAGAGGACGAGAGCTCACGGGTGGCTGACCACGGTAATGGCGGCGGCGGACGAGAGTTCAGCGCGGAGTACACACTGACCGCTTGAAAGACCTGCCTGCCTGCGTTGCCCTGCGTCTCCTCTTTCTCCTCCTTCGCTCGTGCATTCGTCCTTTGGTCCCGCCTCTCTTCATTTCTTACTTTTTGCCTCTCTTATTCGTGTTCCACATTTTCATGAATTATTTTCTGCTCTATTTTTTCTTGCTTTAGGTTTTCTTACTCATGTTCCTCTTATTATTTCTATTTTCATTTTTATTTCCCTTCTCCTCCTTCTCCTTCTCCTTCTTTTTCTCCTTCCTCTTCCCTTATCTCTTCCTCTTCACCTTTTCCATTTCTTTTTATTTTTTCCATCTCCTCCTTAATGCAGTCACCGTTGATATCAGTGTTATCATTTCCGTTCCTAATTCCTAATTCATAATTGTTATCAAGATCGCATTCCACAATAAGATGATACTCAGTGAATTTCGTATACTCAGTGTATTTTCAAAAAAGCACACACTAAATTATTATCATGTCTTAGGTATCCCGAACAAT
>NW_028234413.1:23142228-23152228 GCF_977035675.1 Penaeus japonicus | reverse complement strand
AAAAATAATAATTAAATTAAAAAAGAACGTAAGCGTGCGATTATCCTTTTCTCTTTTTTTTTTAACTGATATTGTTTTCAATGTCTATCTCTTCTACTTCTCCTCTTTCCCCTTTTCTTCCTCCTTCTTCCTCTCCTTCGGCTCCTCTCATATTTTCTCCTTCCTCTCTCTTTCCTCCTCCTTCCTTCCCCTTCCTCCTCATCCACTCCTCTCCTTTCCTGTCGTCTCGTCTCTTTTCTTCCCTCCTTTCCTTCCACTCCTTCTTTTCCCTTTCTTCTTCTTCTTCTTCTTTCTCCTCCCTCTTCCCCCTACTCCATCCCCCTTCCCCTCCCTCTCCCCTTCCTCACTCCCCCCTTCCCCAGGCCTTTCATTACATCGGCGTCACAATATCACCCATAAAGGTATTGTCGCGTAACCTATCATTAGCCGGCCTGGGTCGCCTTTAGTTATCACTAACCACACACACACAGGGTCCTGCTGACGCTTAGAGGAGGTGTGTTGCTTTTCCTTTGACGATATTTTTATCCGCGGGTGGATGGATCGATGGATGGATGGATGAGGGAGGGAGGGAGGGAAGGGGGGAGAGAGAGAGAGAGAGAGATGAGATGGAAAATGGATAGATAGATAGACTGACAGCTTGGATGGATGTCTGGGAGAGGTTCGGTAAGCAGATCTCGAAAGAATTGAATCAATGAATAGGCGATAGGATTATTGAATGAATGAATAAGTGACTGACAGGTTTATAAATACCAAAGTGGTCCATACAAGTGTAGTGAAGCGAGAGGAAAGTGGAAAGTGGACTCTTGCATCACAAGGGGACCTGAAAGACCTTGGTTATTTCTCGCCACTTGGTGTAGAGGAGGAAATTGTCCAATATTTCTCTGACGACACTCATGGGGGGGGCGGTGGGGGTAGGGGGAAGGAAGGGTGTGTTGAGAATATATTTTTTTTTTCTGTGTGTGTACGTGTGCGTGTGTGTGTGTGTGTCCGTGTGTGTGTGTGTGTGTGTACATGTGCGTGTGCGTGAAGGTTATCCACATGTATTGATCTCCTTCTCAAAACCTACGACCCCACTGCCAACGACATCTCGCGTTTCCTTCCTCCGGCTAAAGCAAGGGAAGATAACGACCTGCGACTCGGGCGAAATCGTTAATCACGGATACCCCGGGGCATGTCGACACACACTGCCCCGGTGGTCGTGGCGCGAGGTGGTACTGTGTCGTCCCGCTGAGTCCAAACCTTCATCATCCTCTTACTTTTGTCTCTGTATTGCCCTCCGGCCTGTAATTGTTTTCGTTTCGTCTTCTCAGCATTTCGAGGAAAATTCACGATATCAGCATCCGATCGGCGACTAATAAATCTACCCGTATAATAGTATGTTTTCCTTTTTCTATTTTCTTAGAGGAAAGAATCTTTAACCTTTATATATTCAACCTTTGATGCCGGGCGTGGTTGTGTACAGTGAACACAAGAAAAGGTAGTGATGCCCATCAAGAAATGGCTACGAAAACATTAGCGTCTTTCATCTTTAACGATACTCATTTACTGTATAACTATCAGTAAATTATATCTTGATATATGCCAAGCAATAAATAGTATATATGATAAGGAATTATCAGAGAGGAGGATTGAGAGAGGGAAAGGGAGAGGGGGAGAGAAAAAAAAGAGAGAGAGAGAGACAGAGATACAGAAATAGCGAGAGAAAGTTAGATAAACAACGAGCGAAATAAACAAAGAGAGAAAAAGAAAATCACATAACGGAAGCAAAGATACACACAAAATCCTAATGCAAACAGAGGAGCGTCTCTCCACCCTGAGGCCGAGGCCAACCAGACAGGGTGTTAAGAACATAAAGCCGGAAAGAAGGAGAAGGGAAAGAAACAGAAGAAAAGACGAGGAAGGAGAAACAGAGGAGAAAGAAAATGGGAAGTAAGAGATAAAGTAATAGGCTAAGAAAGTAAAAGAAGGAAACGGATGAGAGGAAGGATTATAACCAAGGGGTTGAAGTATGGGGGATAGGAAGGGGGGTCAGGTCTTAATTAACACATACCTGGGTTGACTCCTCGACCTCCCCCTCCCTCCAGGCCACCCTCCCAGCGGCATTTTTGTTTACATACCGAGGGTCTTCTCTAGAATCCTTCGTATTCCCTTATATGAAATTCTTCTCATACTTACTACTCGTTTCGCTGCGTAGTAATATCTTATCTCAATCGGTATCTTTTCGTTATCATATCTAACCATAATTTGCACTTGAATAGATGAGGGAATTTTCGGTACAATTTATACACGTTGTTTTATCTGTTCAATGTTTCAAATCATTTATCTACTAAAGTCATTTCCAAACTAGGATAGCGACAGCATCCTATCTAAAACCACCAATTTCTGCAAGAAAATCGATAGTTGAATCCTAGTTAAACCACTCTTACAAATTGATGCTTAATGCGATTTATAATAATCATTGATGTTCTTATTGTAGTTATTAATTAAATATTTCAAGTATGATTTTTAAAACTAAACAACCAATTTTAAATCATAATTGTCAACATGCTACATACTTCCTGCTATTCTAATCATCGCTACCACCATTATAAATATCACCATTCTTGATAATCGCTGAAAAACGTACGGCGACCATTACATATTACGAAACATTTTAAACAAATGGTCCCCATCCGGTCACTCCATCAGCAAAAGAACAAAAGCCAAAGAAACCCTCGCCAGGGCTGCTAACCCCTCCGAAGTCTAAACCGCCGGGACGAAGGGGGATAATTGCCTCAGATTCTTCTTCAAGCTTCTTGACGCAGACTCGCATACACGCCCGGGGATCATAGGTGTTATTAACGGAGCTGGGATCGGATCCAGTGGACGAATTGCGACGTTGCAACTCACTGTTTTGGTTGCATATTTAGCGAAAGGGAGACCCCCCCATCTTGCAATGACCCCTTCCAGGATATGACGACTTGCGACGTCAGATGGGGTTAGAAAAACGCGCGTGCTGCGTTATGTTATTACTGAGCGCTGATTGGCGGACGGATTTGAGATCTTGCTATTCATTGGCTGGTTAGGATAATGGCGTTCCTTCACTGTTGCAGTCAAAACCGTTCCTTCGAATGGGACGCAATGGGATTCGCAGTTGCTAAGGTCGCAAATTCCGCGAGGGTGAATCAGCGATCGCCTCTCTTGAATCCCGCTGGAGAAGCGAGTATCGGAAAGACTGATGACCCGCGCAACGTCCACGAGGGTTCTGGCAAGGGTGGTCGTTTGAGTTCATTTATCCCCGCTGTGAAGGGACAACCGCCGCTAATTGTGGATTCATTTGAACATTAATTAGAACGTTTTTTACTTCTTCTGTGCTTGAGGGTTTTCTTCGGGAATCTGGCGTGTCATTAATTATGTTGGAAGAAAACTCATTTTGATTTTGTGCGTGTACAGCGGGTGTCTATGTGAGGGTGAATTATTTTGTTTTAAATCTACATTTTGTATGCTTAGTAAAATAAATCTTTAGAATTATGGCTACTTTTTACCTTAAAAAGACGTAGGTAATATAAAAATCACAAAAACACACGTGTGTTGCAATACCGTATATACAATTGTTTAGATTGATAATATACAGACAGGCAGGCAGACTGATAGTAGATTTGATATAAGCATGAACGTCGAGATGGATAAATAAATAGACGTTTATAAATCTATATCAAAATTAACATATGAAACTAATGTACCAAAACTAATGGTACTTGTATCCAAATGTCTAATATCAACATATCAGACGTAGTGTTTTATATCACAACTGCCATGTTAATGAGAAGTCATTATTTTCCAGTTCACTGAAAGCACGAAACACGCATTTTCCTCGTTTCGTCCTCAGACCTAAAAGAGCCCTTCTTCTTGGGCAACGAAATGCCTGTCGTAAATCTCGTTTTACGTCGAGTAACTACGCCAAGGACCCCTTTACGGTTTTGCTGAATACCCGCCCCACATTCTCCCAAACTTGGCAGAGCTTTTGTTGTTGCATTTTGTTGCATTCAGCCCCCGTGACGAGGAGCAGGGCTGTGACTGCACGCGATAGAATGGGCACTGCAATAACTCGGAATTATGGTGGGAAAACATCAATCGGGGAGACTTCAACGGGGTGAAGGAAATGATCTTCCAGACGAGAAAAGGCACGCATACATAGACATACAGACACACGCACACAAGGAGAGTGAGAGTCAAACGGGGAAATGATGTGATATAAAAATATCGTCTCCTTATCTCCTCTACTTCTCTTCGACTGACATAATTAGCGAATTTCACACCTGTACAAGTGTGAATAAGTATATAAATATCTTTCCTCTATACTACCTAAATATCCATCCATCGAACATCATGGAAACCCTCAAAGAACAAAGGCAAGTGATAAATCGAATTCGTCCAGATAAAATGATGATGATGATGATGATAATAATAAAACTCTTACATATATCTATATCAATAAAGGCAAGTCGTCACCCAAGGGAAGCGAAAAGCGTCACTCAGACCACAGGAGCCAGGCCGTGTCTCCAACTCAACCTCCCGTAATAGCGAATAGCGACAGGGTCTGGGACTCTTTAAGGACTCAGGAGAGACGGAGGCGAAGGACTGGGGATGGGATGGGGGAATGGGTGGGGATGGGGGGCGGGGGTTAATGAGGCCGGCTGGTGGAAGCTTCTGTGTTGACAAATGGCAACACTGGGGAAGAAATGCGCGGCCAGAGTTCTTCGGAATGTCTCATCTGCATTTCCTTCCCTGGCGTATTGTGGGGCTTGGTGGGTGGGTCGAGGTGTAATGAGGGTAAAGGAGCTCTCTCTCTCTCTCTCTCTCTCTCTCTCTCTCTCTCTCTCTCTCTCTCTCTCTCTCTCTCTCTCTCTCTCTCTCTCTCTCCCCTCCTCCCTCTCCCCCTCCCTCTCCCTCTCTCCCCCTCCCTCTCCCTCTCCCTCTCTCCCCCTCCCTCTCCCTCTCCCTCTCTCCCCCTCCATCTCCCTCGCTCTCTCTCCCCCTCTCCCTCTCCTACTCTCTCCCTCTCTCAAAACATACTCCAAACCCGGGAACAAGTAAGACAGAAGTGGACTTCACAGAACAAAGACTTCTCCCATTCCTACCTCGTCACCGTATCACAACCTGAAGACTTTACAACCCACACAAATTTTGCAAAAGTGACAGACATTTTGTTGATGATATTCATCCTGGCGGAATCGACGAGGAGAGCGTGCGAGACTGACTGAAGAGAACTTTAAAGCAGGTGTTTCGCTCCTCCTCGAATAATACACAGAGGAGACAATAGCCCCTTCGGAAAGGCTGTGTAAAAGCTATTTCGTTGGTTTTATTTCTGAGGAAAGACTAAAGAGGGGGAAATCATACTCACTCAAGATAGTAGACCTTGGGAAGAAGTTCTGTGTAATCATCCAAAGCGAAAGATCCTTACCTGAAAAAAAAGAAAATTGGTATTTAGTATAAATTAATGTTTGCAAGATCATAAATAATGTAAATCATAACCATAATGATACGCTGCTTACGCCGATCATATGGATAATAATATAGGTAAAAGTTGTTCTAAACTGTAAATAAAGAAAAATATTCCAAAATGGATTATGGAAAACAATTTCATGTCATACCATTAATCACGTGATAAGCAGAGGCAAAACGGCAGTCACAGCAGAAATTATGGTTTTGCTACGGGTCGCATCGACTGGATATAGACCCTTTATATAATAAGACTTCGTGATAAATTGCTGTGATGCATCACAATATAGAGCGAAAACTGGGAATTATTAATTAAGTTACTTGCATTAATTGATTCATTAACTGTGAATTACGCACTGGCATGAGTATTTTGTGCAGTCATGAGAATGGATATATTTGTTTGCATACTTACGCACATACATAATGCACCTATCTATAAAATACACGCACACGCACACGCACACGCACACGCACACGCACACGCACACGCACACGCACACGCACACACATATATGTATATATAAATAATAATAATAATAAATTGAAATATGGTATGTATACAAATACAATGAGGTAAATTATCCATATAACAAGTGCAGCCACACACGATAAAGTCTTAATGAGGAAAAACTAGACACACAGGAATAGGGTAGCTATGACAGACAGACACAGAGGATCCCTTCTTACAGGATACGCCCCCCATCCTGCATTGGGAACAAAGACCGGACGACTCTTGGCTTGCCACAACCTTGAGTTCTGAAGAAGTCGCAACCATACGTGGATAATGACCAGGGTTTCCTCGGGAATCTGTCGAGGATATTTGGCAATTTTCATCTCTCACATTTTACTTTTTTCCTTTTTTCTGGCGGTCGGAAGGGGGGGGGGGGCTGTTTGCGTGTTCCTTTTGGATTACAGTTGGTGTAAGCCATCGCTTTTATGCAACGCGTGGATTTCTGAAGTTGTTTTTTCAGCTTGTGAACCTAATGAGTTTTATGATCATCTGTCTTTGTCCATAAACTGCTCTCGTTTGATTGTTATCTATCGGTTAACAATCAGTTAGTAAAAAACAAAACAAAACAAAAACAATCACGAGGCCTTTAAGAAACATCGTTTATTTACACCCAGTATGATCTGCCAACTCATCGTGTCATATTTATTACCAATCTAAATTCTGAATCAGAAACCGTGACATAATATATTGCAAGTGATACCGGAAAATGAGATGAGATGACAACAAGATATGCGAAAAAAGTACATCTGCCATAAACTCAGAATACAAAGAAGGAATTAACAAGATAAATCAGTGGCAAAGAAGGACAATCAATGACTCCTTAACGTCCTCAAAGCCAAAAGCAAACAAAAGAAGGATAAAAGCGCACGCGGAAGCTCAAAGGCCGTCGCTACGTTGCAGCCGAATCAACCACTGCAACAATAAGAGCAATCCCATTCAAAGGCCGCGTTCACGGCGTCTGTCGCCCCCGCCCCCGCCCCCGCCCCCGCCCCCACCCCCTTCCCCTGTCCATCAGCGCGTCACATGTGATTGCTCATCCCTCCATCTGGCCGAGGAGACAACGACCAAGTTTAGGTATGCATGGTGTGTTGTCTGTCACGCCAGGCAGCTTTCGCTCAAGGTCAGTGGGTTTATGTGTAGTGTAGTTGCGTGTGTGTGTGTTTGTGTTTGTGTGTGCGCTTGGTTTTGCTCATTCAGTTTTGTTCATATACTTTGCTTAAGAGTGGCGCTAGGAGCATGGCGTTTTATTTCCCAATTATGAAGCACAAAACTGTAGTAAAATCACTTCCCAAATCAGAGTTAAGAATTCAGCCACGGTGCGGCTATCTAACTCATCATAAAGCTTTCGCACACAATAATTCAGCTTCTACATCACTCTCGCCAAAACCGCAATCAACGCGAACGTTAAGACATCAAGGTAAAATCACAACACTTCAGGATTGCATAAACGACACAGCAACAATGTGTAGATCTTGTGGACGACCACCTCAAATTGCCACCGGGACGACCATTACCAGAAGCCTAAGAGTCGTAACTAGAGCCCTCGGCGCTGTAACTATCATAAGTACTGATGCTTCAGCTTCCTCAGCAGCAGCCGGGACACCGAACACAGCAGTATCTATACTTACAACGACGATGAACAAAATGAACGCTAAAACCATTGACATCAGCTCCATAGTCCAGAAATATGATAGGTGTAGATATTACAATATTTGTGTGTGGGATCTTTTCATAATCATCTCTATGTGTTTACTCGTTCTTAATATGTTGTAAATACGCCCTTGTAATATCCTGCATAATTAGATTTTATAAAGGTTTAAAATATACGTCGTTCTCGCTTTTAAAGGGAGGTTCTCACATTCTACAAGACAACCCAACCAAAATAGCCGGAACATTATACTGCAGGAACCATACATCATTGTGCTGTCGCTCGTCGTGTGTTCACATTGTCAATCACTCCTCAGGGTCGAACCACATGGCGGGACAAATGATGTAAACAATGACTGTGCGCAATTGTAAACGCCATGTTAAAGGGTGTTTAGAAGGGTTGCAGAGATGAATGAGGTAAATAATGAAGGCGTAGGATAGAGAAGATGAAGGATGGGGATGATAAGAGAGATGGGGAGAGGGGAAGGGAGGCAAGGAAATTTCATGTTCTGTCAGAGTTAAGGAAACATAACCCTCATTTTAGCACACACACTTTACCCCGACATGCCAAGGTCGAAGGGAATTACCATCAGCGCGTGCTTCACCCTAGTAATAGCAACGTTGCACACACGGTAACAACCTGCACCTGCCCTGGAAAATATATGCATTATCGAAAAAGAAGAAAAGGGGAGTTGCAATCTCTGCATCTTTTCAACTTCTCAACTACAACTGAATGCTTTGGCTGGTTCAGGATTTCCTTCGATGAACTTTGGTCCGCCATGACGAAAAATGGCGACCGAGTAATTATGTGGTTCTGTTTACGAACAAAGGAAACTAAGGTTGATCTATATATAGGCATCAAATATGTATTTGTATGCGTGTACGTGTGCGTGTGCACCCACCTTAAAATGAAACAAATATAGGTTAATCGCAATAACTGCTATGTCATAATATTCAACGTTTTATGAACCTTTCAGTCTAGCCACCACTTGGTCTCTGGATCACATGAGCCACACCCGTGCCGTGAACACCTCGCTGTCTGATTGACAGTCTCGCCTCCCAAACTGTGCTGATAGAATACGTTCTACAAACAGACAATGAATCAAGATGTCCAGATAAAAGAAATATAACAAAACACATTGAAAAAATACAATGAACGTAACAATAGATACTAGGTAATAACAATAATACCAACAACCACCACTATCACAGATTATCAAAACTCAAGAAATACCAACAAACACTTTTCAAAATACCATAAAACCGAATATAAAAAGGCAAAAATAAAGCACAAAGGAGCAACCACACAAAGACTCTTATGACCTCTTGACGTGACCGCGCCGGTAAAGCGAGGTGGCTCGTCCGCTAATCTCCGAACATCTTAAAGAAATCCACTTCCTGTAGGTCATGAGACTTCCCTCTTTATGCTTAAGAAAAAGGGGATCATTAATAGTCGTGTCTGAATGTGTCTGAGTTTTTTTATTTTTTTTATCTAATAGTGTGATTAAGAAGAATTTGAATGTTTGAAGGTGTTTTGGGTTGTGATGAGTCTTGAGAAGGATTTGTGAATGGTTGATAACATGAGAAAGATGAAACCCGTAAATGAAAGAATGAACATTCTCAATTAGCAATGTAGAGAAAATATAAGTCAAACATGTTAATGAAACAAAATAAAAATGGCTTATGACTAAAACAAATTCAAGGCTTTATAATCAATAAAAAAAACTAAAAACAAGCTCAAGAAATTATATAAATCCATCAAAGGAGGATAACAAGAATGACGAATATGGCTAATAATGAAGAGCAAAATCGGGTTTCAGGTCAGAGTTCCTCCCTCTATCACGCTCGTCCGCTCAGCATGACCCCCACCAGCCAACCCCATATGACCTGAGACGACCCTTAGCGACGGCGGCGACTTAACGGAAATTGGGTTTGCGACAGACAATTATCTCTCTTACTCACTCTCCCATTCTGTTTGTCTCTTTAATTGCATATCTCTCTCTCTCTCCCCTCTCCTCTCTTCTGTCTTCTCTCATCCTCAACCTCACCCTCTCCTTCTTCTCCCCCTGCCTCTCCATCCATCTCTGTCTCTCTCTCTAAAACTGCATGAGAAGGAGAAGAGATAAAACAGGAGGGGGGGGGGTTGAAGCAGACGAATTAATCTCTCTTCAAGGACGAGTTAACTTGCCGTCATTCGGAGTAAGACCCTGTTTCATGTTGCATAACAGTGCAAAACCGAGATAATCTATTGCATATATCCCCCTGTTCCTCCCCCCGTACCCCCTCTAACTTTTCATCAACGGGCGTTACGTGATAATGATGCCCAACGCGGAATGTGGGACAAGATAAGTGCGAGGCGGC
>NW_028234413.1:23117228-23134728 GCF_977035675.1 Penaeus japonicus | reverse complement strand
TATGATCACGAACAATTTGTTGTTCTGGACACGTCATGCGGTTGCTTCATGTTTCGGTCCTCTGGAACAATAATAGTGATGCAGTTGCCTGATAGTGAAAATGATGGTCGTATAATTGCAACAATAACAATGCTCACAACAATGATGATAATAGCAAAATATTAACAACGATGAAGTGTAAAAATAATAATGATGATGATGAAGTTGATGATAATACTTAAACTGACAATAATGATTCCTACTGACTGTCACCATCATTATAAAAAAAATGAAATAAATAAAAACGGCAATAATCTCCAAAGAAAAGACTCTTTGATACAGTACAACATCATCGTCAAAGCTTGAGAATGATTTCCCTTCCAGTAGTCAGACCTCACGTAATGCATCTGACGCAGCCATGTCATACGTACTTCCTTCTCCGCATGTGAGTGTCAGTATTCCTCGCGTGCATTTGCTCTTAACTGTATTAACAAACATAAACCTGTTTGTAAGGAGGGTGATGTAATGGGGCGACGGAGCGACGGTAGATCATTGACCTGGATGTTGCATATGAAATGAATTGCATCTGGAGTTATGTGCACGTATCAAAGGCGAGTTAACAATGGCGAGGTGCAGGCAACTGGCTGGTTTTGTGTGCTTATTTTTTTCTTTCTATGTATGTGTGTGCGTGTGCGTGTGCATGTGCGCGTGCATGCTTGTATCTCAAGTAGAATACAAAACGAGCGCGCGCGTGTATGTTTGTGTCTGATCTCTTTAAGTCTACGAATGACCAACTTTAAACCCAGACAAGACAGATAACCATCAGGAAACAAAAGCCCCGCGTCTTGCCTCCCAGCACACGCCTTGTTATCTAGCCCCCCCCCCCCTCCCCCCAGACAATCGATACATCAAGGCATCACCTTTTCCCTCGAGTGTTTACTTAGCATGTTCCGTATCGCTGAATTTCTACTGAAGTATTTCCCTTGTGCTTGCTTCCTTGTTTACAATTGGTGATAATGTTCCAAGATCAATTCATAACACTGAAAATTACGGATAACTATCTCTGTGTACTTCTTGGGGATAAATATATTTCCGTTAAATATTGTGGTGTAATTGAAAATAAATGTCAGTTTAAGCACTTCAAGTTCAGCTAATTGAAATGTAACAACCGTGTGATTTATTTGCTTCTTCAGACATAAACATAAAGTTCGTGAGATTTATAACCACTCTTAAAGTATTAACTTATATCCTCTTTCCCGAAAACCAAATCCACTACGAAAGAATTCGCAGTAGAAAGTTTACCCCCGGAGTCACACACACACCCGGAAGCGACACTCATCACTGGCTTATTTTACATATTTTGAGACCTGACATTCCCCTTTGGGCTTTGGCTTTCATTTCTTTCTTCCCGGCGGCACTTATTTGCGATGGGGCATGTGATGGATGACTTTATTCTCTCTCTTTTCTTTCTTTCTATTTTTTCTCTTTTTTTTCTTTCTCTCTCTCTCTCTCTCTCTCTCTCTCTCTCTCTCTCTCTCTCTCTCTCTCTCTCTCTCTCTCTCTCTCTCTCTCTATTTTGCTTTCTTTTTCTCTCTAACTCTGTCTTTTCTCTCCTCTGACTTTCTTCTCCTTCTCCCTCTCTCTCTCCTCCTCCCTCTCCCTCTCCCCTTCCCTCTTTCTCTCTCTACATCTAAACACTCACCACAGCCCCACCAAGCCCCCTTCACTCCTCGCCACGTAGCCATATCTATGATAGCATCTTGACCTTGAGCAAGATAGGCCTTTAACCTCCCCTTCTCTCCCCTATGCTTACAGCCCCCCCCCCCCTCTTCCAGCCTGCCCTCCTCCCCCCTTTACACTTCCCTTATACAACTCCTCGTGGGTGTCATGACCTCTTGTGGGTGGTATGCAAAGGTGGTTTACTGAGTGTTCTTTGATCATTCTTCTTAAGGAGGTATATAGTATAAATAAAATGGTGTTGGTGATAATGTTGTTGTTGGTGGTGGTGGTGATGATGATGATACTGAAGCAACAACACTAACACCACCACCATCAATCATAATGACATAAACAACAACAATAAAACTAGATTTAGAACATGCCAGCCCTCCCATGAGTAAGCCTGCACTTCCACCAAGGTCAAAGCGGGGGAAGTGTTGGATAGTGTTTTCCTTAGTGGCGGATATGTTACAGATTACTCACTTCACTACTTACCTTATTTTCCTCATATTCTTTCCGAAGGACACGTCTGCGGTTTCGACATTGGCGGAAGAATTGCATATCGCGATTGGCAAGATATCCAATTATTCAATAGGGAAAAGTATAAGTCCAGTTTAGGCTTTCTTCAGATCGAAATGTCTCCTCGTGCTTTTGCAAATGGACTCAGACCTTCCAGCTAAGAGCATGTGAGTTCAGCCGTGCGTGGAAGGTGGAATATGCTACTGGAAATGCGGCTGTTGAGTGTGAATGTCGACTGAGAGTGACAGACACAGACAAGGTTGGCGTGAGTGGCCATTCAGGTTTGCTGTTTGTAGGAAGTAATGTATCTTGGCAATGAAGGAGTTTTCATGCAGAAAGTGATTGCTAAAAAAATATAAAGTTGAAAGGTTTATTAACATTGCCTAAAGGAATAAACTCACGTTGTAGTGAATAAACATCGAAAAACAATACTAAAAATTACTAAAAAATACTAAAAAAAGCCACATCCTTGAAACAAATCCGCAGGAAAGCAGAGCACAGTATCTGTTCCTTCCCATTGTATCAGTAACAATAGCAAACCAAAGATCAAACCGAATGAATGCCGTGATCCCAGTTGGAATATCAATAAGCTGATCAACCCTTGCGTTATTCTCGGAATCAAATTTGAATTTCAGATTTCCCCACGGGTGAGATTCGGCCAAGAATCTTTTAATAAGTTACGGTGATCGACTCATAAATCTCTATCTATTCTTTTGTCACTTTTATTTTGGACGAGTTTATGTTGTTAGTGCGACTAAAACTCCACTATATGAGTATTGATGTGCAGAGATTATCTGAGTATATAACTCTATCATATTCATTCAGTTATGTTATATAGTTATGTATATACAAACTAGGATATACCGCCATAATCTTGGTAAGTCCTTATGGACTGAATATATGCATCGGAAATGTAAATAAATATTTAAATGAAATATTCACATTACATGTATAAATAAATAATTATACAAATGAAATCATTCACGTATCATGACACTCTGATGAATTGAATTTGAATTCATTGAATCGAATAGGACGAAGAGGTTATCATAGTGTGAATGAACCTCAGCTTTATTTAGCATCAAGGCCTTTCGACTCTATAATAGTTGTTATTCAGCTTTATTTAATCGCGTTATCGACTTTCTCTCTCTCTTAATGGATCTTTACATAATCCTCCTCAAGTTGTCTCTGTGTCTTTCACTATCGTATATTCATCGCCTTATTATCCTATCTCCTGTCAAGCCCTTCTCTATCTCTATCCTGTTCTGTCTGTTTGTGTACCTTTCTCTCTCTCTCTCTCTCTCTCTCTCTCTCTCTCTCTCTCTCTCTCTCTCTCTCTCTCTCTCTCTCTCTCTCTCTCTCCCTCTCTCTCTCTCTCTCTTTCAACCTAACGATTATGAATAACCATGGTAATAAAAACACCACAGAAAACATAAACAGTTAGGAGTATTTATACTACAGACATGTTTATTATGCTTGTAAGTACGCACCCATTAACCCCCCCTCTCTACTCCTCCCCTTCTCCCTCCCCTCCCCCCGATTCCTTTCAAGGAACCTCCCCCTCCCCCCCACCGACCCCCTCCCACCCTTCATCACTCTAAATAAAGATGGCGGACGAGCTGAGAAAGAGGTGGGGGTAGGAAGGATGGGGGAGGGGCTGGGGGGAGGATAGTGGGTAAGAGCTATTGAGCAAGAAGATGCTATCCCACCATCTCACGCAAAACCCCCCGAGATAACTACGCCATAGAAGATTTATCTCCCTGTGTGAGCATCCGGGCGCTGACTCCTCGTAACAACAGTGCGTGAGCGGGCGTGTGTGTGTGTGTGTGTGTGTGTGTGTGTGTGTGTGTGTGTGTGTGTGTGTGTGTGTGTGTGTGTGTGTGTGTGTGAGTGAGTGAGTGAGTGTGAATGTGTGTGTGAAATGAATATTCAGTACCCTATTTAGCCTTTGCCTTCTAATTATCCATTTTTTATTTCATCACCCTTATTATCATCACTACAATCATTATCATCTTAATCATTACTTCATTCATTGCTTCCTTTCGTCTCCCTCTCGTGTTAAAAAGAAACTCGTGTTTATAAACAATCAAGAGATAACAGCTGATATCGAAAAATTGTCGGAAACCTTTTGACCTTTTGAACTCCGAGTCTAAAATGAGTCGTAATTACCCATGGAATGAGACTCGTGACCGAAAAAATGAAGAAAAAGTAAAAAAAAAAAAAAAAGACTAAATATTACATAAAAAAGCAAGTTGCCAAACACTGGCTAACAATATACAGGTAACGAGTGATCACTGATGGTAATGAAATCCGCACTTGGCAACACGAACCTCAGGTCGTTGGAATGCCGGATGCTATGTATACCCGGAACACACATACATATGCACACACACGCATATACTCATATACGGTTGGTTACGCGCGTTAGCATATACCGTATGAATGGGTTACGGGGCGCTGGAATAGTCATTGTGTCTTGATCTTGTGTGTTTTTTTTGTTTGTCTATGTTGCGTCATAATTTTCATCATCGGTAAGATTGAGCGTTTCCCCTTCTATTTGTATTGTTTGTTCTTTCTTTTTATCCCCCTCCCCCCCCCCTCTCTCTCTCTCTCTCTCTCTTCCTCTCTCTCTCTCTCTCCCTCTCTCTCTCTCTCTTCCTCTCTTTCTCTCTCCCTCTCTCCCTCTCTCCCTCTCTCTCTCTCTCCCTCTCCCTCTCTCTCCCTCCCTCTCTAACCCTCCCTCTCTCTCTCTCTCTCCCCTCTCCCTCTCTCTCCCTCCCTCTCTCCCCCTCCCTCTCTCTCTCTCTCTCTCTCTCTCTCTCTCTCTCTCTCTCTCTCTCTCTCTCTCTCTCTCTCTCTCTCTCTCTCTCTCTCTCTCTGTCAATCTGTCTCTCTCTCTATCTTTCTCTCTATGTATGTGTGGCATAGAGAAAAGGCTTAAGCACACACACACACACACACACACACACACACACACACACACACACACACACACACTGCTTGTTTTCAGACACTTACCATACGCTTCCTTCCTCTTCTTCGTCACGTATCTGTTATCATTATAGCTGTTCCTTAAGAGGTACGCGTGCAGGTCCGTCAGTAAACATGGAACTGCTTATACACTCAGGAACTGAATCGCTAGATACTGATTATGTTTGACTAATAATGTAATATACATCAAGATTAATTCTAAGAGTATTATTAAGGACAGAAAACCTTACAAACCGAAAGACAAACACTCATTATACTAAAGGTAAGAAAAGGTTAATGTGAAAACAAAGGAAGGTGTTTACACGGTGAAAATGTCTACAAATACCAACAATGTATATTCGACAAGCACCCCCTAACCCTGGTCCTAAAAGAAGACAAAAGAAAAACGAAAAATAAGAAAAAGAAAAAAAAACAAGAATGGAATCTGGGGCCACACACATGCACGACGTAATTTCCCATAATTGGTCGTTTGAGGGACAGATGTCGCAAGTGAACTGGCCATTATAGTCCTATCAGGTCCCGTTAACTCGCATATTTGAGTAGAAAAAAATCAATTTGATCCGAAGAGATCTTTTATAAGGGAGACAATTTCCAGGGAACTTTTGTCGTTCGGTCAGAGGTGAGTCTGTGGTTGGGTGAGTCTCAGTTTTTTATATGAATAATGTGAGGTTGATGGTTGAATAAGTTTTCGCCATATTTTAATATTTTTTTGTCGTTATATAAAAATCTAAAATCAATGCATCCTAAGATGAAATGCATGCGACAGAAAGGATGGTATATATCGCCTTGCGCAAAGATTGTGCCGAATACAATAACGTACGGAAATGTCACCCTTTATCTAGGGCAAACGCTGCATTTACCTCTCTGCGCTGTTGTTGTTTTATCTCTCTTAAACGTGCAAATGTCAGAAAATGGAGCGTTGAACCAAGAGAAATATTTCAGTAACATTTCCCTGAACTCTGTTTATTTCTTTCCCGTTCTCTTCTTTTCCTAAGTCCCATCTCCCTCCCCCCCCCCCCCCCCCCCAAGAAAAATACCCAATTCACCCACCAGTTCAAAAAAATGCATGCCTTGGTCTGGAGTTCACTTCTTCTCCCTCTCCCCCTCTGTTAACATTTCACGTATCTCTAAATACACTGTTGTTTAGTCGTGTTCAAGTAAATACCGGAAATCGCAAGAGTATGGAATGAGCGTGTCCCAAATTTCCTAAAGAAAAGAGAATGAAAAAAACAGAAATGCCGCGACTGATACCGAGAAATCACCATTGACTGGAAAGGCGAGAGGGTTAAGAGAAGTAAACCGTGTGTCTCATTTTTACGTAAACTTTGACGCCTGATTAAACCCGCGTGGTAAACATCGCTTGTGCAATTCCGGTTTCCAGAGATCGCTCGACGATTTCTGGGCTACGAGAAGAAAAAAAAGGCAAATGAGACATGATATGAACTGCCTTCAAGCAATACCTCAAATGGAGAAGAGAGTAAGAGAGAGAGAGAGTAAAAAAGGGTGTATGCAAATACCTTCTCTTCGTGGTGAACCAGATACATAAAAGATATAGCCAAAACACCCCAAAAACACCGAGGGGAAAGCTTTTGCTCCTCCTACCTGAATTTCCATCGAACCCCAAACATCTGTCAAGTAGATGATGCCAAACACACCCTTTTGCTGGTCTACAAACGGAGAGAAACTTCCGCCCTGGAGTAGCGGATAATTTGATTCGCGAGAGACCGCCGTGAAAGGGAGATTACGAGAGAACCCAGGCAACAACAATACGAATCCCTGCGGGACTTTTGTGTTTCTCCGATCTGCCGCATGTCCGTAATTACTCTTAATTACGCCCCTCCCTCATCGACATGGATATCTCGTGCACCAAGCCTCGATGCTGATTCAGGTTAGTTTATGACTTCAGGCAACATGGAACGCTGATGACAGACAATGATAGGCAAAACAATGACAACGATTTTGACAAACAATGTTGATACTTCGAGTGCATCGGCATGGAAATATTGTAGCAAAACCTGAATCTGTACTTGGGAAAGTGGGGGCGTGGTCTTTGCTTTAGGGTTATTACCCCATTGTATCTTTCTTCCTTTTTTAAGGCACTATTCATTATTTTGTGTTCTTCTTACATCGAACAAAACGTAAGAAAACATGAGTCACATACCTAACAAAAGGAGCATATGCAATGCCCAATAATCATATCATACACAGACCCAAATCACCATACCATCCATCAGACCATCGTTATTCAACTAATTGCCACATCACAAGTCACCTCATTAATCAGATCTTAATTGATCACTCGACTTTCTCTTCCCCACATGAATAATAGCCCTTTGTGAATCCTTTTAAATCTTATCTCCAAATCTGACTCAAGAAACGTTAATTATGAGCACTCCTTAGAACACTTCATTAACCCCTTTGAGTCTAGGTTATCCTCATCCGTCTTCTTCAGAAATCAAGAAAGGCAATTCTCACTTGCCGTATTCTATATATATACAAGACGTAAGGGAATGTTAGGCGGTTCGTCTATCAACAGGAAATATTCAGGAATTTTTTTAAAGACTATAATGAGTCGTTTGATTTTACCTTAACCTTAAATGGGGTGTGAAATAGCACTGTAAACTAAATGTCATCGAGTTTGATTATTTTATACTAGTATTACAGTTGTTGTTGCTATTACTATTATTATTATTGTGAATGTGAGTGAATGAGAATGTACGTGTGTGTGTGTGTGTGTGTGCGTATGTGTGTTTGTATGTGTAGGTTTGTGTGTGTAGGTGTGTGTATGTGTGCGCGCGCGCATAAGCAACATCACATGACAGACGTCAAATAGTCTTTACGATAATCTAGAACACAACTCTCCCTTCGAACTCAGAAACATTGTTTTGGCCGCTACACAGTCCGCAATTACCTTTAAGTATCACTTATCTAAGGCCCGCCGTCCATAGTGATCTTCGGACCCGCGTACAATCATCTTAGTCTATCAGCTGGTCAGTTATGTGGTTAGTTGTGTGGTTAGTCATAGAGTCGGACAAGCACTGTATAACTTCTGAATTTCCTTTCTCTCTTTTTTCATCGTTCTTTCCTTCTATTCCTTAGGTTTGTCCTATTTCTTCTTCCTGCTATTCTTTCTAAAATGCATTATATTGTCCCATCTTTCAAAATTATTCAAACTCAAAAATTACGTTTGTTTTCTTCTTATCTCCTCCTCCTTATTTGCTCTTCGTTTTTTCTTTCTTTATTCCCACTTCCGAGGGTCCTTCCTTTCTTTTCTATCCTTCTTGCACTTCCCCCAATGTAAAAGTTCATTCACCCTTCCGCTGCAATTCACCCTATCCTTCCGCTTAATAAATTATGTCTCCCTTTTTCCTTCTCTTTAATACACACGCGCGCGTAACCGAACCCCACGAAATTATAGGGTAACAATTTTACCCTAATCTTAAATGGGGCGTGAAATAGCACTGCAAACTAAATATTACCCAGTTAGTATGTGACGTCTACATTCATTCACCATGCAGGGAAGTTGCAAAGCGTCCACTCGTATAAGTATTCGAAAAATGCGTTGAATATTTCATTTCACCGGATGTGCCGTTTTACTGTATATACTGCACAGATACGCTTCAACACGTGTACAATGGTCGCGTTAAGTCGCAGGTGATTTTGTGAAAAATTGTATTTTGCATATAAATGTGTATGATTTTATACCTTCATTGCTATTATTATCATTATCATTATTATAATCATTTTAATTATCATCATCATTATTATCATTATCATTATTACTATCATTAGTATTATTATTATTATCATTATCATCATCAATGGTATTTTTGTGTGTGAGTGATGAGTGCGTGTGCGTGGACATAGTTTTGTACTTCGATCCAATTCAGCGTGTGCGCTTATATCTAACTGGATGGGTCCGCATTTGTCTTCTTTGTTGTACTTAACCACTATTGTATTTACTACGGGCTCTCTCCACGCGGCTGAGCGAGTGTGACGATGCGGGTCCACCAGGCAGCAGGTGCAAGGGTTCGGGAACGGGTATGTGGAATCACGATCGTGTGGCTTTTGTTCCGGCGATTCGCCAAGAGCAGACGCGCCGAGGGAATGAATGACTCCCATACACAAGCATGTGAGGAAGAACTGAAAGCTCTCTTGTCTTTTACAGTGTATTCTATTTATTTATTGCCTTTTATTTGAGATACTGGGATTATACAGGAAGCTTCGTGCGAGCGAGAGGAAGAAAATCTCTCTTCTTCTTTTCAACATTTCACGGTTCACCACGCCTTCAGAGCGACAATAACATCAGACAAAAAAGAGAAGAAAATGACGAGGATAATCAGGGAAACCTCGACGTCAGAATTACCAGTTTGGTGTCATTCTCGAGGTTTCGGTGAGTTGCATTTCCCACGATCTGTGTAGCATCTTCGTCCACATAACCTCTGGCTGAAGGATATGCTTGGCCACGCACCTCTTCCCATTGTCCCGAGTTTGCTTTGATTCACTTTGTATTGTCATTCTGGTGCTGTGGACGTATAGAATTAATGACATCTCTAAAAGTTTCGGTATGTTTATCCTGCATATGCTGACATCAACGGAATTGCATTATCTCAATGTGTTGTACTGCAAATGGCTCATAGTATAAGGGCGTTTCGAGTATTTTCACGTACCGTTGTGTGACTGTGGTAAGAGTAGTTAGTGAGATGCAATACACAGCGTTTGTGATACACAGACATTAAACGAGAAATAACAGATCACTGATATATTTTATCCGGAGGTGTGAAATGTTAGAATGATACAAGGGTGTGATATTTGTAGACGCAATAAGAATATTAACCACATTGGTAATGAGACAGCTTGTAAAAGCGCCTGCAGCTGGAGTTGGAGGGGGGGGGGGGTGAAGATGAGAAAGTGGAGTTTGAGGAGTATGTGGATGGAAGTGGAGATGAGAAGATGGAGTTGGAGGAGTGAGTGGGTGGAGGTGGAGGAGGCGTGATGGCGTGTGAAGGTGGAGTAGGAAGCAGCGGTGCGCTTGAGGAACCACGGATCGCGTCCCACCCACGTCTGAGCAGTCGTAATGCCATTTACTTGCTCGGAAGACGTAACTACCCTCTTTCGGAGCGCTCAGCCCTTTTCGGAGCGTTATACAATGCCACTGTTCGTAACACTACACCAATGCCACTCCGAACAAGAAACATTTACCCTAGGGCTTCATACTCTCCTCATTGTGTTATACATCAAAATCTAGTAATGGTTATGATAATAATAATGATATGATGATATGAATAATGACAATAATAATATAATAACAATAGTAGAACATTCCTCCAACTTCCCAGAGAACCAAATTCTTCCCTCAAACCCCGGGGTTCTTGCGTACGCATAAGTAAAGTCAAGCTGCACCTAACGTCAGCAGCTTCTTCCAAAAGCATACGAGAACGTCGGAACGCTCTTCTTGCAGCGTGAACTGAATGGCGGAAGCGAATACCCGTTTCTCCCACGCCAGCGAAACAAAGCCACGCCGAGAAGGGCAGATCCTCCCGACAAATGGCAAAACAACAATCTCTCGCAGACGAACTACCGTGGTGTAGCATCAATGCCTACCCCCCCCCCCCTCCTCTCCTTCCCGGCTCCCCCTATCCTCCATAGCACCTGCCCTCCCCCTCCCCACCATTATCCTCCATCTTCCTCCTTCCCCTCTTACGGTCTTTACTTTCCTTACCTTTACCTCACTTTCAATACTACTAAGTAAATACATTCTCTACCCTTTCCCTCCACCAGCCCTTAACCCCTTTCAACCCCTTACCTCCCACTCCACCTCTTCTTCTAACACTTCCAACATCCATTAAATTCCCTCCTCCCCCCTTCCCTTCCAATACCCCTTCGCCCCCCTCCCCCTCCCCCATCCTTCTTTCTTACAACACCCTTTAACCCCCCCTCCTCCTCCCTCCCCTCCCATCCCCTCCCTCGCTCACGTGCCACCGCCAGCTACGGTTCCAGATTCTTCCGGGACCTTCAACTTGACAACGCCCCTCGAGGCCCTCGAACTTCACTCGTCCTCGTCTTCGTCTTGGCCTTCACCCTCCCCCTTGAAGCACTCCTGTCAAGAGCCATCTCCGAGGACGACTGGCATTCTTGGGATTCTCTGTTCTTACTTTTTTTTATTATTCTTTTATAATATAATATAATAAGTTCTCCCCGGTGTTATCGCTATTGTTATTGGCATCATTATTATTATTACTTATTATCAATATCATTACCATTGTCATTGCCATCATCATCATCATCATCGCTCTCGTTATCATCTTGAAGTTCAGTTCCCATTCTATAACTTGGTTTTGCTTTCACATCTGCGTGCGTGTTATTGCACATGGCATTGTTAACGTATGAGTGACAGAGAGTGACCCAGAATTAGTTACAAAGAGATAAAGTTATCATATATCTTTTTTCCAACAGGTGTTGGCGTCTGGGTCGAGTCATGCGTAGGAGGATCTCCATGACAACTTTCTCCATTTTCTGTGTCATAAAACCGAGTCATTCGCGTTGCTTATTAGGCTAATCATATGTATTGATACTCGTGTTTCTCTCTCTCTGTCTGTCTGTCTGTTTGCCTTTGTTTGTTTGTCTCTCTCTCACTCTCTCTCTCTCCTTTCTCTTTTTCTTTCTCCTCTCTTTATTTTTTCTTTCATATTTCTTACTCTTTCTCTTCTCTTATCTCCCTCTTTCTCGCCTCTCTCTTCATTCTCTTCTCTTCTCTTTTCTCCTCTGCCTCTCCTCTCTCTCTCTTATTATCCTATCTCTCTCTCTCCTCTTTCCTCTCTCTCTCACCTCTATCTACCCCACTCCTCGTGTTGAATATACAAATATACCTCATAAAGCAAATAAACCACAAACTCCTGATTGTTTTTTTTGCAATGTCTGTTCCGGCGACACGCCCTCTTTGCACTTCTTTTGTGGTACGTTACTCTATCTTCCTCCGCCCTTCCCACTTCCTCCTTTCCTTCGTTGCGTTTGTGTTCTTGCGATTCCCTTGTCATTTTCTCTAGTACACAAGACATAGTTATTTCCTTTTCGTAAGCGTCAATTTTCTGTGAGTTCTTGACGGTCGTGATTTTGTTATCTTTCCTTCTTTCTGTTTACCTTTTTTTCTCTCTCTCTTCTTTCTTTCCCTTTCCCTCTTTCCGGAGAATCAACTTCCTTCGCTAATCACGCTTTCTCTCTTCCATTACTTCTGATTCATTTGGTTTCTATCTTATTTCATACTTCCTTCACTTCAATTATTTTCTGTTTATCTTCTACTTGCTTCCGCTCATTCATTGTTCTTCCATCGCGACACACTTTGTTGTTTGTTCTTCATAGTCGTCAATCTATTTTCTTTGTCTTTGTCTTTGATTAGTTTTACAATTGTCCTTTTTATTGTCGAATGACGATTATCGCTTCACATAGTATTATTTGAAAGTCAAATTTATTGCATTAGCTTATCTCTTATCAGCGCTCTATCATTTTAGTGATAACCATCGTTTCATATATATTATTTTTCCTTATCAATATAATATGTTTACCATTGCTGTAAGTATTATCATTAACATTTCTCGCCTCTCCCTCTTTCTAGCCTCTTCCCCTTTCTCTTCTATTCCCATTTCTCACCTCTTCCTCATCCATCTCCTACTCCTCCTCCTCCACCCTGCCTCCTCCTCCTGATCCTTCGGTGAATCGTGACGGACCTTCCGGCCTCCGCCCCTCAATCCTTCGCTGTCGTGACACATCGGCAACATCATGGGAGCGGAGGTGTGTATTTTCGTCGTCCTGCCGACTCCGTTCCCCTTTTCCATCCTTTGGGTTGACGCGTTTTAGGATTTGTTATGGTTGGGATGTGTCCTGTGTATAACGAGTCTGAATATGTACACATACACATACACACAATCTCACACACACACACACCTCTACCTCCTCCTCCTTTTCTCTCCTATTTCTTCCTCCCCATACCTCCCTCTTCAATCTCGTCCTCTTTCTCCTCCTATTCTTTTTCTTCTTCTTCCTCCTCCCTCTTCCCTCCTCCCTCACTTCTTCCTCCTCCCTCACTCCTTCTTCCTCCCTCACTCCTTCCTCCTCCTCCCTACCCCTCCCCCCCCTTCCACCCTCCTGCTCCTTCTTCCTCTGCGTCTTTAGGATTTTCACCTCAAGGTCTGAGTTCAGCCGTAGAGAGAGCCTGCCCACACTCACCACCACCGCAACCCATCATTACTGTTAGGTTGTTGATCTCCTCCCTCACCTTGCCCTTGCGGTGTTGTTGTTGTTGTAGCGGTGCAGGTAGTGCATGTAGTGTCTGTAGTGATCGGGTGGACTGGTCGAAGAAGCCGAGACTGAGACGTGGCTCTCGCGTTTAATGGTTGGCATCCGTATTCTGTATCAAAGGTTTTGTACGTATTATATATTTTTTTTCTTCTTCTTCTTGTGTGTATGTGTGTGTTTTATAAAGTACAAAAAAATGTCTATCCACACATAATACAAAAACCCTCATGAAAGTAGCGATGCTATAATCTGGGCCGCAATTTTGGATCATACCCAAGACCAGTTGTAGGAGAGACTTCAGATGCGTTTGGCAGAATGGGCATGTGGATGATTGCAAACATCACGCTAGGCTATACAACTATGAAAGATGTCCTGAGCTTACCATTTAAGGTTCGCTAATAATAGCACTGTTAGCGGTAAGTGCGGCGTTGGTAGCGGATGCTGTTGTAAATCAATGTCGGTACTTAGGACCACAGAGATAACAGGGCCGAAGACTACACTAACAATGATTGTATTGATGCTATTATTCTTATCTATCCACTACTTTAACCGGAGAGAAATCAAAAGCAATAAAGGGTAACATGGCCATGTAAGCTGCCGTTGCTTTTCAATTACGAACAAAGACAAGAGTGGAAGATTGTCATGCCTGTTAAACATAAACATACACTTCACATCAGCACAGCAGCCTACCTATCCCTGCATTCAAGCTTTCCCCCACTTGCCCTTCCCATCGCCGCCGCCCTTTTCCAATACATAATTCTTCCTACCTTCCTACCTTCCTACCTTCCCCTATACCAGTGGAGTACCAAATCCCCAAGTGGCGGCACGTTCTGTAATGGTTCCCCATCACCATCAAAGGGGCATTTATCCCTCCTGTGTTGCCTTGGGGATAATCTAGAGTGTCGTCTTCCGCTCTTTGTTGTTTTCGGGCACAAGCTCCACAAGCTCCACCACTTTTACATGTTTATGTAATTATGACTATTTATCTTCAAGGTGAACACTTAGTAACGGCGGAAAAGTAAAGTAATGGGACTTACGTCTGTCTCTCTCTCTCTCTCTCTCTCTCACTGTCTATCTGGCCTGATATGACCTCGTGAGTAGGATATTTATAGTTTTAATTGACGAGTGTGTGTGTGTGTGTTTATGTGTCATTAGCTGGCAGTGCGTGCGGGGGTCTGAGAAAGTTCACATCTAATGAGATCATAAAGTACAGCAGTTTTAGATTCATGTTAATGAACTGTGAACTGCAGTGGTTGTAGTGTTTATGAATTAAACTTTTACAATATATATATATACATATATGTATATGGATATATAGACAGATACAGATGCATACATAGCCTGCATACATACATACATACATACATACATACATACATACATATATATATATATATTTATATATACACACACACGCACACATGTGTTATACACGAGTCTGTGTGTGCGCGTGTGTGTGTGTGTGTACGTGTGCGTGCGTGTACGCGTGTGTGTGATGAATCCATTTTCTCTCACTAAAAACATCCCGTATTACATGTCACTCATCCCCCGCCCGCGTTGGCTCCCATACCCCGTACTTTGGCTCCTAATGGCAATGGTTGACCGGGGAGGGCGTTCGTGATGGCGACGGGTGAATATTGAAGGCGACGTGATGACGTAATGCGCGAGGGGCGTCTAATGCCTTCCTGTTGACAATGAAATCCGATTTCCTCTTGGAATTCCGCCGCTCTGAGGAGCCTTTGTACCCCCCCCCCCTCTCCCTTGTGTTGAGTCTCCGGAGCAATAAAAGACTACGACGTAACGGTGCCTTTAATACCCTCAAAGTTCAGATAATCCTACTGATTATTAGTGTATCTCCATAATGGCAGATGATATTACGGGTATTAATGCATTTGCAGAGGAATGCGGGCGAAATAACGCCACGCGACCATTCGCAGCCATTTTGCCCGGCGGGAGATTTCAATGCACACGAAATAATGATCGCAGCATCACCGGGCCCGAGGCTGGTTTCTGATCCAGTTACTACAGCCATTCATTATAAGAATAGTTTCGCTTGATGCTTCTTCTTCCTCTTTCTTCCTTTCTTCTTGTTTCTTCTTTCTTATTCTTTATTTTGCTCCTTTCTGCTTTCTTCCTCGTTCTTCTTGTTTATTTTTCTTTCTTTTTTATTTTCTTTCTACTGTTTTTTCTTTAGTATAGAGCGTGAGAAACAAAGGTAAATTCTACTGACATTCCAAGCTATTAGGTGTTATGCTCTATAAAGGTCCCTGCAATATAAAGACTTCGGGGTAATGAATGCGAAATTTTCTTTTTTGTAGACTCGGATCTTGCTTATTGCATTCACATTTAAACGCACAGAAAAACAGACGCTCTCTCTCTCTCTCTCTCTCTCTCTCTCTCTCTCTCTCTCTCTCTCTCTCTCTCTCTCTCTCTCTCTCTCTCTCTCTCTCTCTCTCTCCCTCTCTCTCTCTAAGGCACATACACAAACAGACACACAGAGAAACATTGTATGATAAACAGCAATGCCTCGCTTCGCCCGGCAAGCACACGTTTCCCCGAGGATGATTGACGTGCGATAAAAGCCAAGAGTAAATAGAAAATGAAGCTGACCTCGAGGCTTCGATAAGAGTCGGCGAGTGCCATCCCTCCCCCAGGCCCAGAGTTCATCGAAGGAGCCATGAGGCGTGCACTCGCTCCGCCGACGATGAGAACGATTTAGGTCATTTCTGCGCGTATTGAAGAAAGCGCGTTAGAAAGGCTTGGCAATAATTAGCGTCTCTCTCTCTCTCTCTCTCTCTCTCTCTCTCTCTCTCTCTCTCTCTCTCTCTCTCTCTCTCTCTCTCTCTCTCTCTCTCTCTCCATTGTTGTTTACTGTTCCTGCTTTTCCCCTCGAGAGGATGATGTCGATTATTGTGGTTGTGTTATTCTTTCTCTCATTCTTACTGCTTGGCTTTCTATCACCAGGTGTCATAGTCACATCTGTAGGAATTGTTTTACTAAATGTATTACGATCAAAACAAACGATTTTCTTGTCGTTATACTATCAAAAAACAAGGAAACTCACTCCTCGTAAGATGACGCTAAATATCCTGCTTCCATTAAGGTAAAGGCAGCTGGATATTTTTCCTACTACAACTTGGATGTTCGCAGGTCATCGACATATAATGACAGGATGGATTGGAGAGTGTGAAGGCACTCCTCCTAAACTCTCTTGACCTTTCGCCCGATTGCCTTGCCATGGCGAGGGGCGTGGTTGATTATCTGTGCCGCTGTGACAGATTAATCAAGCCGTGATTTTGAGGCAATCTTACATAAGCTTTTCGTATCCACTGCCGTCTTGTTATTGTTACTATTATTTATTCGATTTCTGTCTTCGTCGGCTCCTGGTCACACCCATATATCCTTGTGAATCTCCTCGTGTTATAAATCGACATTCTGTTGACAAAATTGACTTTTCTTGGAAATGACAGCTGTCAGTTGCGCTCTCCTCGGCCGCGCCCCCTTCCTTTCCCTCCTTTTTCTTTCCTGTCGTGTGTTTCTTCGCTTTGTTGTTATTCGTGCATTCTCCATTCAAGTCTCTTCCTGTCTTTATGAGCTTCAATGAAGAAAAAGAGAAAGACAAATTGCCTCTTCCTGAAATCTCTTCGTGTTCTCTCAATTCTCTCCGTGTTCTTCCACCATTTACTCCAATTACTTGTATGCGATAAGAAACAATATGAGCTCCATCGCAAAAGCCATATGGTAACCTTGATCTTTTGAATGTGAATGTCTTCATGCCGCTCCGATATCTGGCATATGTTTATTGCATTTCTACCTCCTTCACCTCTTTCTCTCTCTCTCTCTCTCTCTCTCTCTCTCTCTCTCTCTCTCTCTCTCTCTCTTTCGGATATGTGATATACAGTTTATTGTGTCAAATATATTCCAGTTTGTCTATACTTGTTATCCTAATGTCTCCGTATCGTTACAAGGCAAAAATCGCCAGACCTTTTTCGGCGCTTCC
>NW_028234413.1:23104728-23107228 GCF_977035675.1 Penaeus japonicus | reverse complement strand
TATGTCATGTGTGTGTGTCTTTATTTTCGTCTTTTGTCTTTTTCTGCTTCAACACACGATGAGTTGGTCATAAAAGATATATATTAAACATATATATAGTTTAATTTATTGAGTGAAATAATTAATTAATAATTATTATCATCATAATGCCAATAGTAATAATGATTGTTGCAATCAGAATAACAATGATAATGATAGAAAGAAGAAAAAGACGATAATAAAAATTATGCTAAAGAAGCATGATAATTATAAGGATGAACATAAGGATAATGATGTTGATGATGGGGATAATCATAATTATAATAATATTAATGATGAAATAGTTATATTAATGATGATGATAATAATAATAATAACAATAAGAAAACTAATAAGAACAATAAAAAATAATAAGAATAAAGATAAAAAAAAACAACAAAAATAACCCCAAAACAACCAGACATAACCAAAACAAATAGAAATCAAACCAATAAACCAATAGCAAAACTGAAGAATCTATGGTGATCCCCTCCCCGATTTAGCCGAGTATCCATTGAGGACGAAATTCGGAGCCCGAGCCGGGTCCTCGGACGAGCGGTCTGCTTCGTATGCCTGACACGGAAACAGCGCTCGTCATTTCCTCTTCGAGTTTTCTCTTCCGAGTGAAAGCGACTTGCGGTGGGTGTGATGGAGGGGCGGGGTGGAAGGGGGGTAGGAGGGAGGAGGAAGGTTAGGATGGGGGACGGGAGGAGGGGTTGGGTGCGGCTGGGAGGGGGGAGGGGGGGAGGGTTAGGGAAAAGGAATATAGGCAGTTGTGTTTGTTTTTCTTGCGTGTGTGTGTTTTTGTGTGGGGGTTTAGTTATTCGGGTTGTGTGTTTGTATGGACGTTGTAATAAATTTGTAATAATTTTTACATTTGTAATATCAGATAAATATCATATTCATAATATCAAATGAATATCGAATTCGTGTGTTTGTGTGGATGTTGGGTTTGTGTGTGTGTGTTTCTGTGTATGTGATCGTGTGCGCGCGTATGTTAGCCGACCTAAACCTCAACCTGGAGATAATTACACTAATTGACGTAATATTACAATTATTACAGCGTCATTATAGTGCGTGTCCATATGTTCGGGTCAGGATAATGCTGAAGATTCGACCAATTTTCCACCTTATGGTCTTCAGGAAAAGAAAGACCAACGCAAAAAATTGCATCATTTTCTTCCTTTCTTATGGGGCGAAAGTCAGTGGTTTGGAATGCACATTAAAAATGAAAAAGCCGTTTTTTGATTAGGGCTTTGCATAGGTAATTGTACTTTCTCGTGAAAAAGTTAAGTATGAGTGAGGGGGGGGGGAGGGAACTGAGGGTATGTTCGTGCACAAAAATAATTCGCACTAATAAGTCTAATGACATGTGGGATAATGTGCCTATTTGAATAAAGATATCTTATTTTACGGTGGAGGATTCAATCATAGCCACATGGGTTTTAAAAAATTGCGGATCACACACACACTTATCGACGTATACACACATACAAATATTTACATACACAAACACATGCACACACACACACACACACACACACACACACACACACACACACACACACACACACATTCATGCACACACACACACAAACGCGCACATACGCACAAACATGCATACAAATATATGCGTACACACACAGACACGCACACGCATAAACGTTCCTCGTCCTTCCAAGGCGTTCCTACGTTCCCTTCGCATCTGCCGTTCGCCGTATCAGCTCCTTATCAACTCCTTCCCAGCTCCTTATCAGCGACCTTGATCGTCTTCTTCAGCACACGCCGTCGCTCCCCCTGAAGCCACATGCCCATCAGACGCCCACCTTTGGTTTTCTTCACGCCCATCTCCTGAAGGGACGGGGAGATAACGGCGAGGATGCTGCGTGGCCAAGCGGAGGATGCGATGGAACTGTGGGAGTAATCCTAGGCGCGTAAGCGTGGCATTAAGAGACTTTCAATATACAGAGAAAAAGGAATAGAATTTGTTTCTACATATACATATCTATATAACTATCTTTTCATTTATATGCATATATATATATATATATATATATATATATATATATATATATATATATATATATATATATATATATATATATATTTACATATATATATATTTATATATATAAGGATAAGGATAAGCCAGATTTGCGGAGCAGTTGCTACGCCGTACTTGTATGCAGTGACGCGAGCCCGCCTGTGTCAGCATATGCTGACTCGTGAGAGAATGTGCCAACGAGTGTTGACTCGATCTGAGCTCGGTCCTTACCCAACGCAGTGCCCAGCTACGTCAGTAACCGCCAGGTGACAGTGGAAGCTCACGAGCTTGGACGAGGCTCGATCTGCCGACCACGGGGATGTGAAGTCGACACGCTACCAATGAGCTAACCAGACGGCTTTATATATTTATATATATATATATATATATATATATATATATATATATATATATATATATATATATAATATATATATA
>NW_028234413.1:23079728-23084728 GCF_977035675.1 Penaeus japonicus | reverse complement strand
GTAAGAGCTACATGTATGAGGGCTTCACACACACACACACACACACACACACACACACACAATGAAAGAAAGATAAAAAGGGAGAAATCTATCGTCTTGATTCTAACAATGATTCACATGATGAGGAAGAGGCTGATGGTAATGATACTGGTAATGATATTGCTGATGAAGTTGATAGTGATTGTACTAGCAAGGGCGATACTAATAATGATGATGCGAATAATGAACATCTTAGTGATGTGAATAATGAAAATCATAATGATAATAGCTCTAATGTCAGTATTACACATGATGATAATGAAACCAATGATAATGACAAACTAGAGAAATTCAACCGTAAGTCTAAGCACCAAAAATAACCAAATGAAGAAAACCATGATGAAATTCGTGCCACCAACAGAGCGAATAACAATCTTAGCTCCTCAAAGGCCACTAAAACGCCGCGCTCCCTCTTCCGTTATAATGATATAAAATCCCGCCGTGTTAACTGTGGCAATGAGACTAAGTGGTGAGGTTCTCCAGTGCAGGCTGACTGCTCGAAGGCCCCTGGCGGCCGCATGGGAACGAATGCAGTCGGCGTAGTATGAGTGCGTGTTTGTCTGAATGTGAATGGAGTGTTGCATATGGGTGGGAGGGAATGGGCGTGTAGCGTGGTGGGCGGGGAGTGTTGTGTGGGCGGGTGGGTGGGTGAGTGGGGGGTTGTGTGTGTGTGTGTGTGTGTGTGTGTGTGTGTGTGTGTGTGTGTGTGTGTGTGTGTGTGTGTGTGTGTGTGTGTGTGTGTGTGTGTGTGTGTCAGTAGAAATGGGATTGTTGATGTACATGTGTGTGTGTGTGTGTGAATATATATGTATGCCATGTGGGGGTATGTACGTGTGTGTGTTTGTGTGTGTGTGTGTGTGTTTGTTCGTGTTTGTGTGCGTTTGCGCATGTGCAAGCGTGCGTGCTTGCCAATTGGCGAGCACCTCCTAGAGACCATTTCAGTACTTTCCATCCATCAGTCCATAAGCGTTTGGGAATTTATAGTCCATCCTCAGCAGCTACTCAATAATTTGTGTGTTTTCCGAAACCGCGAGCGTCCCTACAGCGGCCAGCAGGGTACGTTAGATTTGACGATAAGTTGTCTCGTAAATCACGTTACTCGCCCGCGGCGCCTTGCTTCCTCCATGGCGGCGGCCGCTGAGTGGACCTCGTCTTCGGCTGGTTGCGTGGTCCTGCCTGTCGCAAAACGCGCGACACTTCCTCTAGCGGAGGAAGTGTTACGCTCGCCTCTTGGATAACAAGTTCGATTCACGTTGTTTTCCTCTTCTAGAAGATTAATTCTAAAGATACTTTGCGATTCGGGAATTGGTAGTATACTCGTATCATACTGTAACATATACAAATGAAAATATTACTTGTGATGTGTGCGTTAATATAGATCACAATCAAGTACCTATGGTGAATTACGCCTCCTGCGTGTCACATACAGTATATGATTGAGAGAGCCCTGCGTATGGACTCCCGTAAACCTCCGGCCACGTTGACACACCCAGGCACGGCGGCCCCCTAGCCAACCTGTTATTAATGAGCTTCCAAATATCCAATACTTGCGTCAGCGTTTCTCCAAGTAGCTGTCTGGCGCACATGGTAATTCTTGCGCAACAGCTTTTGCCCAACAACACGAATATTTATCATCGCGTCTGTGCTATGTCCTTCCATCCGCGCCTCGGGCTGTGAGAGTACGTCTCTGTTTGCTAGATTGTGTCCATTTCCTTAGCCAGCATAGCGTAACGTCGCGAGCAATATCATACGTTATATTTACAGGGAAAATAATGTGCTCTATAATTCTCTCTCGCTCCCGGGGTTTTCTTAATAACCTTCACTAATAAATCGCTTTTGATCATCGAGATACTTTCCTGATTTTTTTTCTTTAACTTCCTCTCTCTATATTTCCTTGATGTTCATGATTTAAGAATTGTCTAATGTTATGTATGATATAAATCGTGAAGTCATCTGGGTAAAATTACGTTTAGTATTTAACTAGCAATTGCAACACACTGCACAACTTAGACATATTTCTCCCCGTTATAAAGCAAAGCAAAATCAAAACACGCACAATAGCCCGGTTTCGTGCTAACGAATTAAAATATATAAATGAAATAGTAACCATGCAGTCTAAAGGTGCGAGATTCACACTTGACTGACAATTCCTTGATGTTAATAGATACCCAGAAGTAATGATATATTGAGCCATGGTATAAACACAACTTTTGTTGTTGCTCTTATGTTATCTCTCCCTCTCTCTATCTGTCTATCTATCTATCTATTCATCTATCTTTCCCACAATCACTGTTTCTCTTGCTTTATTCTTTCAATATTTTCTCACTTTCTTTCAGTAGTTCTCTCTGTTAGTCTCGCTCCGACCCACCCCAGATTAATAGAAGTAGTAGTTGTTGTCTTTGTTGTAGCAGAAGAGGAGGAGAAGGATCATAATCACTGTCATAAAGTCTATCATTGCCAATATTGTCATCAGCATAACTCCCCTGCTGATAATTGCAGTTTTATGACGCCAGGCTCGCAGCTTTGTAACCATATGGCGATAATGCATTTGGCGTTGTTTGAATATTAGTTACCATTTTATTATTTCTATTCCTCCCCCACTCTTCTTTTTCTTCTCTCTCTCTCTCTCTCTCTCTCTTCTCTCTCTCTCTCTTTTTTTTCTCTGTCTCTCTGTTTGCATGCGTGGCTTTCTGTCTCCCAAGTAGAGTGTGTTATAAGCACTCGCCAAGGGAGTTGATGCTCACATTACAACTTGTTTCTTATTTGACAAAACCATCATTGTCGAAAACATTTTTTTTTTTTTTTTACTTTTGTAGAATGTCAACGTGAAAGGCTGAGGTGAGGGATGGGAAGTTCTGTTTCAAGAATTATATTATGGGATAGAATGATGAAGTAACTTATCGCTTTCTCACCGACAAGCCTTGGCGAGGAAGCTGAGAAATGAATTTGCAAAGTAGGAATTATAAGACATATATTGTATATTGAGCTTCGAATAATTTCGAAAAGAGAAGTGATTGTTGACAAAAAAGTTGAATAATCATCATTCCACATATAATGTCTCTTTCTCCCCCTCCCCCTCTCTCTCTCGTATATTTTTCCTTCCAGATGAAGGGAGATGAAATCATTCTGACTAAAAGACAATGGACGTTCAATGGCTCTTTAGGGTAATACAGGAAATCAAATTTGGTCGCAATGAAAAAGCGCGCTGAATGCTGCGTCATAAGACAGCGATCAAAATCCATCTAGAAATAGAAGGAGAGGAATCCAGTGTTTCATAATCAAGCACAAATAACGTTTCATCTTAATCAATAGATATCTTGCTTTAAACAATGAATAACTAAACAATGAATGATTGATGCGTTTAACGTAGATGTAGGCTTATTTATATCTACTGCGAACGTTAATTATAATGATAATGAATGACTCATATGACGAACATTTATATATTTTCAACTATATTTATTGGCTTACCAATTTATTTGTGCTCTGTTCATATACAGAACTACTCTTCATAAACAACGCTTCTTTAACAATTACATATTACATAAGGCTCTTAAAAAAATAAAATATTGAAACAAATAAGTTTATTGCGCGTTTTCTCTCGATCTCAGGATATCTTATATTATTTTATTTTCTGTTTGTTTCTGGTGGAGGGGCGAAGGCATCAAGATCTACACGCAGAAAATAATGGAAGATCCATGAGTACTGCAGTGTGTATATAAGTGTGTGTTTGTATGTGTATTTGTCAAGGAACTAGGAGGCTAAGAAGTGATGATTCAGTGACCAAAGTTCCGTAAATGTTGGTTCATGGCGCAGATCTCATGTGGTGGAAGATCAATACTCCTTCCCTTTTATGTTGATAATGGCAATAGGAATGATGATGATAATGAAGAAGTGTGTGTGCCTGTGTGTCTGTGTCTGATGATGATGATGGTAATAGTAATAGTAATTATAATGCCAATAATGATAATGACAATAATAATTATGATAGTAATGGCAATAATCATGATAGTGATGATGAGGGTGATGACAATATAGTAATAGTAATATCAATAAAATGATGATAGTGATAATAAAATCAGTGATATTGATAATAGTAATAATAATAATGCTAGTTATAATAGCAAAATGATGACAATGTTTTCATTTAAATTATCATAATGAGGACGATAATTATAATGGTAATAACCGGTAATAGAATTGGTGATGATAATGATAATAATGATGACGGTAATGCTAATGATAATCTGATATAACTACGACAAAAATACAGTTTAACGTGTTATTGAAGGGGACGCGAACTCGGGGCATTTGTCTGAAAGTCTTGCACGCAATTGACTAAGCTATCGAAGCTCGATTAAGCTTCAATGTACAAGAGAGGGTCTCAATTCATGTGTCCAATTTTATGCAAACATAATGATAATTATGATAACAAGAGTATTACTAATGCTTATGATAATCATGATGATAACAATGATGATAATGCTAATGATGAAAATGACAATGAGGACAGTAGTATCAGTAACAGGAACAGTAATAATAGGAATACGGAAAGGAACAATCAAGAGGAATGGCGATGGTGATGACGTAAGAGTGGATGGTTGTGTTCGAGGCTCTACGACACTGGCTCTCAATAATGATAATGATCATGATAATCATGATAATCATAATAATTGTGATAACATGAAAATATTTTTTTTATCATTATAATAATGATAATGATAAGAATAATAATGATAATAGTGATAATAAGTACAACAAAAATGTATATAGTAATAGTAATAGTGATGATAATGATAATGAAGATGATCATAAAGATGATTTTAACAAAAATTATAATGATAATGATAATAAAAATAGTATTAGTCAAAATGATAATAACATCAATAATAGTGATAAAAGTAAAAAGAAATAAAGATAATGATAATAGTAACAATGATGACAATTATTTCATTAAAATC
>NW_028234413.1:23067228-23069728 GCF_977035675.1 Penaeus japonicus | reverse complement strand
ATTCTAAAATAATAGACTAAGAAGACAAATTATGATAACTGAGACGTGGTTCACAGCAACAATTATCAGGCTCTTTTTCCTTATAGTTTTTTTCTAAATCATGAAATTAATTTAACAGTTCTTAACATGGTATAATAAATGATAGCTAATCAAAATAGATAACTAAACAAGTATACAGCAATACATTATTTTAGTGAATGTAACTGTTAAATGCTCACGCTGTAGTTTGTATTGAGAGTTAGTTCATTGTGACTTCACTGGGTATCTGAATGAACGTGCAACAGTTTTTACAATGACTATTCTATCGCAGTATCGTATCATGTCGCGCTGCTGGAGCATTCGTATCCTAGTATAACGATTCGACATATGTGGGTATCTTATCGATGATGAAACGAAATGCTAAGAGAGAGAGAGAGAGAGAGACGATTCCTATCCTGTTTCACGGAAGAAAGAGGAAGAATAATGAGATACATGGATAACTGGAGACCAAGAGAGAGGGATGCTCATTAGATCCTATTCAAAGGAAAAGGGAAGAAAGAAAAGTCACTTGAATTCGACCAAAAGAGAAATTAATATATACATATAGAGAGAGGGAAGTTATTCAGTATTTGAATCTTTTATGTATACGACATATATAAGTATTGACACATGTTTTGCTGTCTTTACATAATGTATACAGAGAGTCATCCCGATTTTCTTCAAGACTCAAGCCATGTGAGGGAGTTAAAGTGGCCGCCATAGTCTTAGTCAAGTGATGCCACCGAAGCAACCCATGCCCGCATGACAATCACGTGACCACTGACCAACCCTGCGACCTGCCTTCCCCAGAGACCGAGGGAGGTCTTGGGCAGACGGGGTTCCGCCTCCGCCATGACGGTCCTTCAGTCCAGTGCGGGCTTCATGCCAGTAATCGCGTCCTTGGCGTGAATCTTCCCTTTATAGTTGGCGTGACGCTGCAGTTATCTCCAAGAATAAAAGTCTAAAACTAAAAGAATGAAAGAGATGATGGCCAATTTCCCTGGTTTCACCAGATACTTGTAGTCTTCTAACATAACAGGGGAGGAACTTGCACTGTCCTAAGCACCAGAAAGCTGTCTTTCATTACGTTCTTGTTCGCAGTGTTTGAGGTATTGATAAACTGAGACATGCACTAGAGAGAGAGAAAGACGCTAGTGGGTATTCATACAAATCTAAGGAAATGGAAATGATGACCTTCAACCGCCCTTCGGGGTAGACACTGAATAATCAGCTGAATTAGCCAGAGATGTAGGCCCATTCTTATTCATCAACGTATTTTATTATGTTCCTTAGTAAAAGCTACACAGTCTTCTACAGTCGTAAGGCTCGAGTGAAAACTGGTATGGACTTTATTATGAAACAGTGGTTTAACAGAGTAGGTATATGTACGAACTCATATTATGTCACAATATATGAAGAAAATTCTCATTTCCTGGATCCATGATGATGGTGACCCATACAACACCTTTTAAAGCACGTGACCTTATCATAGATGTTAACGATATACACGATATTAATAAACATGTGTGTGCGTGTGTGTCTGATGGACCTTCGATGGTTATCTCAACTTTCACAAACTCATTTGCATTCTATTTTTAGAAACTCTTCAGCGTGCATTTTTTTTTTCTCATTTACAAGGGACTCAGTTATCATTTTACATTACTGTCGAGCTAACACAAATTACAACATCCCTGGTTTACAGGAGGTTGTTCCCTTAATAATCACGGTTGCTTGATTAGAACAGGCTTTTTCGCTTATTCTAACATCAAAGATAAAGTGGTAACGGCAGTGTAGATTCCCTAATATGGTCAATATAGTGAGGTAGTCATTAATTATTTGTTGTAGAAGAAATAGACCCGTGTATATTAACAACGTCATTCAACATAGGCATAGATTCTAAGAGTGTTTCAATGTTTATTTTCTTGGAGAGAGCAGAAAGTTCAATGTTTCTTTATAACTGTTCCTTATAAATGGGCATACTAGATTTTTTTTCAGTGTACCATGATCCGCCTCGACAAATGCCGTCAAGATGTTCTGATGTAAAAAAATAAAAAATAAAGGGGACTATGATCATGATAACTATGATGGAAAATAGGTTTAACAATACTTATCATGTAAACATAACAGTAATAGTAAGAACAGGACTGGATACATAAGAAAACATTTAACGAAAAATAAATATTCTAATCGCTCACTTATTCCTACGATCCTTTTCATCTACTTACAGCAGAAAGAAAAACAATGAAGATCGCAATAATGATGACATAAACAATGAAACTATTGATAATAATGGCAAGGAAAACTATAACTACAAGAAAAAATGAATGATGAAGCCAAATGCAATAATATTATTAATAGTAATATAAACCTCAATAAGAGCAACCATAGTGATAACGAAAATAATAATGATAATATGATAATGATGATAAAAATTATATTTAAAAAGAATTATGAATTACATCAGTAGCAACCATAGTAATAA
>NW_028234413.1:23034728-23057228 GCF_977035675.1 Penaeus japonicus | reverse complement strand
GAGCAAGAATTTTTAAAAATCATACACTGATATATTACAGAATCTTCATACCACCTATTTTTTTCTTTAATGATCACATTGGGTACGGTCATGATAAATGATGACGTCATGGAAAATAACTGTCGAGCAGAGGTCGATACCGGGGTCTCTTCAGAGGGAGAGAGGCTGAACTTTGCATCGCGTAAGTTTACTCGTAGGAACAAAGACAGAAAGTTGCTTTGTCATCTGCATTTTAAACGGGGCTTCTATTGGCACGAGAGAGATAATGGCTGAACTTGATTTTTGCATCCTGCAGGACTCACTCGCTATTTAGATGGCCGCTCCACCTGACCGCACCAGAGAGATCCTTAATGTTCAAGGATCTTTTATTCGTTTTGAATGATAGTGTTCAATGGAGTGTTCTTCACAAATTAAAAAGATAGTGCATGCAAGGAGTTTATGAGCTACATTTTGTAGCTTTTATTATAGTCTAAAAAATAGTGCATGCAATTGTATTCTGTAGCCTTTATTTCGTCTACATGTTAAGATGTGTAGATATGACTATGCAAGGTAGTTAGAAGCTTACCACTTTGTTTGCGAATATGCATGTCTCTTTGTATGAGGCTGAGTCAGACTTTTTTTCTTGTGTTATTACAACCACCGCTGTTTGCAACCACAAGGAGGTGCTTGCTTGTACATTTGCTATAATCTAAACGAATGACTGTTCTGTAGTATTTTGAATATATGTGAAACTTCTTGAGAAATCGTTTCGCAGGGAGATAACCACTACTCACAACTGGCAGGGAATGGAAACTAGTCTAGAGATCTAAAGGAGTTTTTGTTGTTTTTAAGGTTGTTGTGACATGCGTATTGTAAACTTTATACTCTAGTTCCGCTGGCTTACCACTTGAGTCCATAGTACCACAGCCTATTTACGAAACTCACAGTCTACGGAATGTTGTCTAATGCTATACCGGATCTTCAGACGCCATGGCATAATAAGTCGCCTGTTACAACAGTACATTAGTAGACATTACGTGTCTTCCTCCACCTAAATTACGGAAATAAAAGGAATTCTATAGCGAGGAAAATGCGGCACTCCAAAGGGCTACCTTCGCTCACTTGCTTCGTCCACGAGAGCTTGAATTCCTCTCTGGCTATATATGGAAAGGAGGAAGATGTTTTCACTGCGAGGGATTAACGTCATAGCAGCGTAAAGCCACATACGGTACTGAACAGCGAGGTGCACGTGCCTTCTTATTAATGCAGAATTGTAAAAGAAACAGACACTATCTTCTATTTAGCGAAAAAAATATATAATGACATAATATGAATACGTAATATAAGTATCATACCTGATACCAACTATGTAATATTTAGTTATTACTTTTTGGCAATGTGTATATTATTACTTCCACCAAACGAAGGAAGTAATAATTTGGTTGGTTAATTGGATAGAAAACGGGATTACACGAAAAGTTACTGGCGGATTGTGGTGTAAAATTTGCAGGTGGGATAATCACGGTCGAATGACCAGTTGATCTCTTAAGTAGTAAGATAAAAGTATATCAAAACTTGCCAAAGGTTTGTGCTCTACGTGTGATTTCTAGTTATCTTTGCTTATTGTTATTATCATCGTTATTATTATCGTCATTACTATTATTATTACTATCATAATTATTAATAGTATTATTATAAAGTACTATAAGTATCATTATCTTTATTATCATCATTACCATTATCATCATCATTATTACTATTATTATCATCATCATCATTATCCTTTCTGTTTTTTTATGATCATCACCATTATTGTTATTATTATCATCCTCAATAATATTACTATCATTAATAGTAACGATAATACCATTATTATTACTTAATTACTCGTAGTGTCTTTGTCATGATTAGAATTATTGATGTCATTTTATTGTGGATAATTTTGTTACTATTGGCATTGATTAGTCATTGTTATTATTATCATTGATTTCATTATCATCATCACTTTAATCATCATTAATGCTATCGCCATCATTTCTTGCATTATCTTTGCATCGCCACCATTATCATTTATAAGACAATCAACAATTTTCGAACAGGTAAAAGAAAATTAATACATAAATTAAAATAAATATCAATAAGAGCGATAAAGAAACCAATTAGAAATAGTAATAAACCAATGAACAAAAAAAGTAAGAAATGTTGAAAAAAAATTGAAAGAAAAAAAAAATAATATATATATATACAACTGAGGACAAGTATTTCCACATTGCGAGTGACAGTCCTTATAAGTGTGATGATTGTGGTTGTGGTTGTGGTATTGTGGTGGATAGATTGCGGCAGGGCGCTCACCCTCCGAAATATGGCGGAGGAAATGGGTGTGTGATGACGATAGGGATGATGGTGATAGTGATGGGTGAGAGAGAGAGAGAAGGAGGAGGAAATTGAGGAGGAGGAGGAGGGGGAGGAGGAAGACGAAGAAGAGGGGAGGGGATAATGATGATGATGAGGAGGAGGAGAAAAAGGATGGGGAGGAGGAGGAGGAAGGGAAAAAATGAGATCAGGGATAATGATGACGATGATATGGAGGAGGAGGAAGAAGAAAAGGAGGAAGATGATGATGAAAGAGGATAATGATGATGATTATGATTGTTGGATGGTGATAACGATGGTAGTGGTGACGATAATGATGATGGTGACAATACCACTACTAACAACACAGAACACGAATACCAACAATGATAGCAGTGACAAACAGTAATACCAATACCAGCAACGATACCAACGACAACAAATAGGCTGAGCAGTCTCAAGTGACGACCGTAAGTGGCCCATTGTGTTCGAGTACCACTTGAGGTCCTGAAGCCTGTGCGTCTGAGGGAAGAAACTTGAAGTTCTCCAGGCGTACGCACCGCCACCTGTCAGATGGTTCGTAGATTTCCTGAATAAATAGACAACGAAGTATACCCACATCCATACTTCCCTTTCAGATAGCCCTCTCCCACCCTTTTGTAAGACAAGCCCCCTTTTCCTACTTCTGACCCAGTTCCCTCCATCTGAGTATCAGCTGTTCGCGTGTTTATGGTATGTGGTTTGGGTAGAGCGAGGAGAGGCGAGAATATCTGCCTTAGTGAAAGCTGGAGACGTGCATTTGTTTACGAACGCGTATGCTTATATGTGCATTCATGAATACACATACTTATATACATTAAAGATACGTATAACTGCATACCTGAATACAGACTCACATACATACGCACTTATTTTTGTACATATGCATACGTATACATATATGGCACAGTAATGAAGACACACACACACACACACACACATATATTCTTCCATGCATATGTTAGCGTACATGAGATATTCAGTCTTATAGCAGAATGGCGAGCAAGTTGCCAGCATGGTACATGGTTATTCTCGTGACCTAAGATTTCTTCTTACTAAACTTTCACCGGCGGGACTCCGAACGCAAGCTCCCATTACTGACCTGTCAGGAGCCATTCATTGACCTTTTTCCACGGATACAACGTATGCAACCAGGACCTGTATGGTAGTACCAGACCATTCACATAGTGTACTTACAATTTATCTACCACTAGTAACTGCAACTGACTTTGTTTCATGCCAGTCACCATACCGCAAGAATTTCCGCAAGTATTTATTATTCCGGCTTCTGTTAGATTACGCCTATCCCTGGTATAATATACCCTATGTTATATTGCTTATGCAATTGCATTATCAAATATCCTTTTGCTTTTAGAATGATTCAAATTGAGTTTTATGAAAGATAAGCCTCTTTGCCATGTATTCAAATTTGTATTAATTTATAGGAGCTGCCATTAGTTTTACATTCCTGAAAAGTTTCATCCTATTTCTAGACTACCGTTTCGCATCGGGATGTATCCTTCCATGATATAAACAAGGTAGACAGGAAGATGTGTTTTCTGTATAAGCATAAAAGGATAATGTGGATTTCGCCCAGCATATAGCTTATGGATAGTCCACCCATGCATAAATGTGTCATCATGACCTGTCGTGTCCGGGTTAACCCTGATGGAGAGAGAGACAAACAAACAGACTAAAACGACGTTGCGCCGAACGTTACATGACCTATGCGGGTGGCGATGATCTCAAACCGAGTTGCCTGGCCTCAAACATTACAAGGATGTCCCGGGCTACAGCCATGGGAACTCTGTGGGAATCCTCGCGTTACTGCACTACCCTGTCGCTCACAGAGGCCTTTAATCAAGAACTGCCATTGAAGGACCTCCTGCAACGAGTCTTCGCCGAGTAACTAAAGAAAATGGAGGCACTGTCAACCTTAACATCATTTCGCCTGTCGATGCGCGGAGGAAGAGCCACTTGCTTTGGAACAGTGCAACACGAATCATTTTCTAGACGCAGAGGCTGAAGGAGGATATGTTCGATCCTTCTGAATCAGTCGAGGGTCATGTATAAGCCTTGAGAATAAGTCGCAGGATGTCTGTACTGCGACGTAAAATGGGGCAGATATTTGCTCGTGTTCAGTACACTCCTCCTTCACTTTTGATTGTTTTCCTCCTTTGGTTATATATATCTAAGCATTTGCAGAGGTCAGTTCAGTAGCCTGCTCGCTGGTTTTATGGTTGTGGCAAATGAAGGGGTAGTTTTTCGAACACCCTTCGATTCTGATGACTAGTAATCCATTGCAGAAAGCTTGCAGGGTCTGGTTCTATGGGTGTCGTTGCTAGTTGACAGTTTGCTCAGCCTAAGCGATAAGATGTAGTAGCTTATATATTGAACAAAAAAATTATCAGTTTCTTGTCATCCATTCGAGGATACTGACAGTATTTATGTATCTATGATTATTTTCATAGTATCATATGTTTGTCTTTGTGTGTGTGATGTGTCTAGACGGCTGGACATACGGAGAAAGATGAATCAATTAAACAGTTGATGAGTGTGATTAGTGCGTATTCGTTCTGGAGTCGTCTAATATAAATTGGCAGAGAAGTCCATTCTAGCCCATTCTCTTAGAACCCTAATCAGCCCAAATAGCATGGCATGATATCAAGCTTAATGTATTCAGATTAAACAAGCGCATTTTTATACAACTTATATCTCTGGTTTTTGTCCAAAGGAAGGAGGTCAGTGTACAGTTTGTCTTTATATCTTTATGGCGTAACGAATGCAGAACTAAACCATAACTATACGAGAGGACGTAGAAAGACAAAGTAGACTGTAAGCGAGAGATATGAAGAATAAGTAGATACAAAAGGACAAAAAAATATATATGAAAGTAGATAAGCAGAGATAATAAAGTCTGAAAGTCTGATAAACGGAGAGATAAAGATACAGTACAGCGCAGAAAAATATGAATATTGTTCGTGATTGCAAAAGAGCATAAGTAGAGGTACTGAAAAGCGAAGCAGATGTTAAAACGGACAGTGAGGTACAGTGAGATAGAGGAAAGTGGCTAAACAGGTAGATAAACAGGCAGAAGCAGGCACACATTGAGGTACAGTGAGGCAGAGAAAAGAGTGACCAGAGATGAATAGGCAGACAGAAGGAGAAATACAGCGAGGGTACAGGAGCTAAGTACCACAACAGGCCACATCCCGTGACAGCGCCATGGTGGGACTTCAGGGTCACCCTCAGCTGGCGTGGGTCCGCCTCCATACTTTGGTTCAAATCCTATTTTCTATGAATTCAGATCCTCCAGGATGAATTGCGAGAAACATATGGGTATTTGCTTTACACAGACCTGTTCTCACACACTCTTACTGTACATGAGAATATACTATGCTTGTTCGTGTATAAACTCAGCTGTAAATACATCCACTTGTGTACAAACACACACACACACACACACACCCGTGTACAAACACACACACTTACACGCACACACACACACACACACACACACACACACACACACACACACACACACAAACACACACACACACACACACACACACACACACACACACACACACACACACACACACACACACACACACACACACACACACACACACACACACACACACACACACACATACAACCTCACGCGCGCACAGATACACACACACTCACACACAGCACATACACTACACAGTCAAGTGCACATCCCAGTGGGGAAAATGCAATACCTTCCTACTTATGAAAACGAATAATGCGAAACATAAAAGCCACAGTAAATCTTCACATATATTTTAAATCGTTTGTATGTTTTCTTTTAATTAAGCATATTATGCACTGCATACCTCAACTATACACTGCTCGGAAATACTTACGTAAGAATCACATGTAGGAAGTATGTTTGCGATTATTAGTCGCATGAAATCCTACACAACTGCAGAATAAATGTTAAAAAGGCTTAAATCCCGTCGTAAAAGGGTTCAACTGAAGACTTGATCCACTATTCTTACGTCAACTGTTTTCGAGTCATCACAAATCCTTATTCTCAGCTCGCCACACTCTGCGAGCAAACCAAACGCATCTAATATGGCTAACAGAACTTCATCGCTTCAGCTTCAAACTTTATTGCATCTCGTTACTGCACTCTCGTTGCAAGCTCAGTATTGCATCGCTGAGCCTGGGCCGTCGAACCCAATGTCGATTTTCTCTTGTTTTATTTTTGTTATTGCGATCTTAAGGAAACGTTATCGGTGTGTGATTTGCAAGATCTTTTATGTGAAGAGGAGGAATTATTCATTTATATACTCTTTCGATTTTCAATAAAAGGAGCATCTCATCGCGAACGGGCGGGCATAACCGCAGCTCTAATCACCTCCGTATCATTCAAAAATATTGTGTTTGCTTTTAGAGTGATGTTCGTCTTCCTCTCGCCATTTGGAACTTCCTCTTCCTCCCCCTCTTTCTCTCCTTTCTCCTCTTTCTCTTCTTTATTCCCTTCTCCTCCTCCCTTTTCTTTCTGTCCCCCTCCCCCTCCCCCTTATCCTCCTCCTCCCCCTTTTCCTCCTTATCACTATCATCTTTCTCTTTTTTTTGCTTCTTTTCCCTCGCCCTCCTCCTCTTCCTCCTCTATCATCCACCCCCTCCCCGCATCCACCGTCACCCCTCCCCCTCATCCACCATCCTCCTCCTTTCCTCCCTCTTCATCCACCATCCCCCTCCTCTTTCCCCTCCTTTCCTCCCCCCCTCCCCTCATCCACCATCCCCCCTCCTTTCCTCCCTCCCCCTCCGCCTCATCCACCATACCCCCTCCCCTTCCCCCTCCTTTCCTTCCTCCCTCTCCCCCTCCCCCTCCTCCATCCCTCCCTCCCTCTCACATCCTCCCGCCACACTCCCTCGCAGGTGCTGGCGTCGGATGCTGAACAGGCCAGTCAGGTGTTCGACCCTACTTCGTTAGCACTGTGGGAACTCTTGTCTTGCTCTGTGGCCGCCGACAGTCTCCTTATTTTGCTCCCAACTGCGTCTCTCTCTTCCTCCTTCCTCCTATCTCCTTCCTCCTCATGGCTTCTCCTCATCAATTTCTCTCTCAGCCTCATCTTCGCTCCCTCATCTCTCCCTCTCCCCTTCCTCTGCTACAGACCACAGTGTCTGATCCATGAAATATGATCTTAACTATAGCCTCGCGAACACCCTGGGAACCCTAACAACATCTTGCAGGGATGTTGTGGGACGATTCTTTTCGAGATATTTAAAAGAAGACGTTTATCGTAAGCACTTTTTTTGTTATATTTGACCAAGATATTATCAATACATTATGAAGACATTTTTCTTTTTTTCGGGTTGGTTTCTTAAATATTGTTGAAGATTTTTTTTTTCAAACTCTCTCGTCTTCCTCGGACATAACAGCTGCTGCATAATGGAATCCGTTTTTGTGTGTCCATATTTCAATCGTGATGTGAAGTGCTTTCGTATAGGAAGATGTCAGTCATGCACCACGGCATTTATTACTGTTAAAGATACGCTTGTGTGTGTGTGTGTGTGTGTGTGTGTGTGTGTGTGTGTGTGTGTGTGTGTGTGTGTGTGTGTGTGTGTGTGTATAGTGTGCTAGGGATATTCCTCTCTCTTTCTCTCTCTCTCTCTCTCTCTCTCTCTCTCTCTCTCTCTCTCTCTCTCTCTCTCTATCTATCTATCTATCTATCTAACTACCTATCTCACTCTCTTTCTCTCTATTTCTCTATATGTGTGTTTATGTATTTGAGAGTGTGTGTAAGATACAATGCATAAGATTTTATGAGAAATATCAACCACTTGTTAGTCTCTGTTGCAGTCTAAAAAATCTACATTGCAAATATAGCTGTTCAAATTTTCGATATCCTGTTTGGCTCCCCAGCACTTATAATATAACAATATACCTTATCCTTAAATATCCTCAAGAATGGAAATGCTATATGATAAAGACTGCAAATATCGAAAGAATATTACCGGGAAGAGGTCAAAGCTCCAATGCAATATCCGAATGATGGCTCGGGATTTTTTTGTATACGCAATGATCCTAATTTCAAATTTAAGTGTTAATTGAATCTGATTTTTTTTTCATGATGTGTTCAAAGTCAAACCGGATCATCTATATAAATCAGAACATCAATCAGTTCTTAATTACCCGAGAAATGAAATGCCAGAACAAAGGAAACCAAATGTTTATGTGTATGTGTGTGCGTATGTACGCACACACACACACACACATATATATACATATATATCTATATCTATCTATCTCTCTCTCTCTCTCTCTCTCTCTCTCTCTCTCTATATATATATATATATATATATATATATATATATATATATATTATATATATATATATATGTATATGTAATAATATATATAATATAATATATATATATATATATATATATATATATATATATATATACATATATATACACAAATATATATATGAACATATATAAACACATTGTGACGTTGTGATTATAAATATACACACATAAACAAATACTAACTCACTCATAGATGCACAAAAGGAGAAGATACACAAAAACACACAGAGAAAGAAGGAGAAAGGGAGAAAGAAATACAGAGAGAGAGGGAGAGAGAGAGAGAGAGAGAGAGAGAGAGAGAGAGAGAGAGAGAGAGAGAGAGAGAGAGAGAGAGAGAGAGAGAGAGAGAGAGAGAGAGAGAGAGAGGAGAGAGAGAGAAGAGAGGAGAGAGAGAGAGAGAGAGAGAGAGAGAGAGAGAGAGAGAGAGAGAGAGAGAGAGAGAGAGAGAGAGAGAAAGAGAAATTAAACCCTCTACTCGTTCCTTCCTCGCCCGCCCAGACCATAAATTGTTAGAACCAGCGTCCGTCTGGAGCGAAAGTACCTGCAAAGGCCCTCCTTAGACCCAGGTACGAGACCCAGGTACTGCGGGGATTGTAGACGAACATGCCCTGAGGGGGAGAGAGAGAGGGACAGAGAGGGGGAGAGGGAGAGATAAAGATAGGGAGAGGTAGAGAAGAAGGAGAGAAGGAGAGACAAAGAGAGCGAGAGGTAGAGAGAGTAAGAGAGAGAAAGCGAAAGAGAGAGAGAGAGAGAGAGAGAGAGAGAGAGAGAGAGAGAGAGAGAGAGAGAGAGAGTAACGGACAAAAGGACAAAGAACGAAGATAAAAGGGAGGAAAGGAGATGATGATAAGAGGATAGACAAGGAATGCGAGAGATGGGCCACGAAACGTGTCTCTGTCCGGCAGGTGACCGGATGTGGGGAGGGAGAAGGAGGAAGAGGGAGGGGGTCACAATGGTTTAAAAGTTGGGAGGGAGTAACGTGAGTGGGGGAGTGGGGGGAGGGAATGCTGAGGGGGATACGCTGCTCTCTTCTGGCGCTATCTCTCTCTCGCTCTCTCTTTGGTTCTCGCTTTCGCTATCTCTCTCGCGCCCTCTCTCTCTCTCTCTCTCTCTCTCTCTCTCTCTCTCTCTCTCTCTCTCTCTCTCTCTCTCTCTCTCTCTCTCTCTCTCTCTCTCTCTCTCTCTCTCTCTCTCTCTCTCTCTCTCTCTCTCTCTCTCTCTCTCTTTCTCGCTTTCGCTCTCCTTATAACTACCTTTGCCTTTCTGTCTCTCTGTATCTGTGTGAAATCATGCGTGTAGACAGACAAAAAAACAAATAGACTGGCAGATGGATATTTTGATAAATAGGCAGATAGACATGCAGATAGATAGTTCCAACCATTCACTAACTCTGCTTCTCTCTCCTCTGCAAATTACGCAACCGCACACATGATCATTTGCGCGTTAATTTCTATCTCTCAGATGGCGTCGCGGGGTCACCAACACCAGCGCTAACCTCACGCCCCGACGCGACGCTGCAAACCCCCCTTCACCCTCTACTACCCCCACTCCCCCTATACCTCCCTCTGGGCACTTAATCCTTTCACCCTTCCCTTAGACCTCTCTGTCTCTCTCTCTCTTTCTCTGTCTCTGTCTGTCTGTCTCTCTCTCTCTCTCTCTCTCTCTCTCTCTCTCTCTCTCTCTCTCTCTCTCTCTCTCTCTCTCTCTCTCTCTCTCTCTCTCTCTCTCTCTCTCTCTCTCTTTCTCTTTCTCTCTCTCTGCCTCTCTCTCTCTCTCTGTCTGTCTGTCTGTCTCTCTCTCTCTCTCTTCCTCTCTCTCTCTCTCTCTCTCTCTCTCTCTCTCTCTCTCTCTCTCTCTCTCTCTCTCTCTCTCTCTCTCTCTCTCTCTCTCTCTCTCTCTCTCTCTCTCTCTCTCTGCCTCTGTCTCTCTCTGCCGGCTGTCTGTCTGTCTCTCTCTCTCTCTCTCTCTCTCTCTCTCTCTCTCTCTCTCTCTCTCTCTTTTCTTCTCTCTCTCTCTCTCTCTCTCTCTTCTCTCTCTCTCTCTCTCTCTCTCTCTCTCTCTCTCTCTCTCTCTCTCTCTCTCTCTCTCTCTCTCTCTCTCTCTCTCTCCCTCTCTCTCTCTCTCTCTCCTTCCCTCCTAGACACACACATATCCTTTCGTCATCCCCCTTCGTGTTCTCTTTGCTCCTGTACCCACTTAGTGATCCCGATAAAAGACCATGGTGGCTGTTCTTGTTGAGACACTCGATAGATGTCAATTTATTACATTTTGCCGTTGTCTTTGAGGTTTGGGATATTTGTCTGTTATCTGTTTAATAACGTTTGTGTCCTTTATTAGTATCTTTCGCTATCAGATGTTATTCAGTTGTAGTACTGAGGTAGTTCAAAAGATAACGAGTTCCTGTTCTCATAAAGCGCCATTTCTTCGTTGTGCGTTTACCGCCTAGTGTCTGAGATAAGTGGTGATATCATTATGATAAGTTTAATCTGACTTCCTATAAGATAAATCTCTCATATGCTTTTCTCTCATTATTCGTATTGTAGAAGGAAGGTGTGTATGTGTGTGTGTGTGTGTGTGTGTGTGTGTGTGTGTGTGTGTGTGTGTGTGCATGTGTGTGTGTGTGTGTAAACATATGTCTGAGATAAATACCAAATAGGTTAATTAACTTTTACATAGCAGATTTCAACTTAGTACGGCCACATCTATAATGATACCAATACAAATGGCAATAACGACATAATGACCATTGGTAATAATAGCAACAATACCTACAGTAAGAATGAGGGACATTACTCTTGCCTATAATGACGCGAAACCGTTGGCAAAATAATGGCGGCAGATACCAACTCGGAATTTTTCGTCTGCTAAATGAGACCTTTCTAAACTACTCATTTACTGCTACTTCTAATGATGATGATGATGATGATGATGATGATTATGATGACAGCAGAAATGTTATTCGTGGCAATGCCGATAAGGGTATTATGGGAGGTTTTAATAGAGAAATACAATAAAGTTGTTATTAGAACTATTGGTAATAACTGATATTTACACTGAATAGTAAACGTAATAATATTATAGATGGTGTGACGTGTGATATCAATGCAGAACAATCAATAATTACAAAAATATCAACTTTACGGCAACATCTCCCAGACTTTGAAATAAAGACATTAAAACCAACATCACCAATTTACAAAACAACAACAGACAAACAAACCCAACGATATGAATAAAAAACGAATATGAAAAACGGAAAACGAAACTTGAAACGATAAAGAAAACGAATGCAAAAAAAATCGTTACAACTTGCCGGCTTTTGTGTCGGAGAGAACAACGCGACGCGGGGTCCAGCAGGTAAGAATTTTTATGGTACTTCGCTGTACGGCGTTTTGTTGGCGAGATAGCTTCCCAGGTGATCGCTTTCTCAAACAGATAGGTTTAGCTGGGTGTTCAGTCCATGAGGGTTTTTTTCGTGAACGTTGAAATCTATCGAGTATTAGTTTAAAATGTGTTTTTTTTCGATTGGTAAAGAAAAAAAAATGGACGGCAAGTAACCTTTTCCGAGGCAGGTGTCGCAGGCAACCAGAACAATTGTGCGGTTGCTTAAGAGATACCTACATGAGCGTGAGAGAAAGAGAGGGGGAGTGGGGGGGAGAGAGCGAGGGATCGAGATTGAGGGAGGGAGGGAGAGAGAGAGAGAGAGAGAGAGAGAGAGAGAGAGAGAGAGAGAGAGAGAGAGAGAGAGAGAGAGAGAGAAGAGAGAAAGCGAAGGAGAGAGAAAAAAGAGAAAGAGAGAGGGAGAGAGAGTGTGTGAGAAACTAGACACAGGTGATCAAGCCAGAGACAGCCAGACGCTGAGGAAGAGGTAGGGGGAGGAAGAATCACTGGCCGTGTTGGTGCAGGTGAACAGGTATCGAAAACGAATCATTGCGAGCCATCAATACATCTGTCCATTTTCCTCGCTTATCTTTCACTATTGTTGATATCAGCATGTCCAGAAGAACATTGCAACAGAAAGAATCACATTGCTTTTCACCTCCCCCACCCCCCCGAAAAAAAGCGCGTTTCCCCGAAATCACACTTTCAGTCCATATCTAAGCTAGTCATGTGCATGCATGACTTGCCTAACTGAGAACAATTAAGAACAAAATTCCGCTGGCTCTCGCCCCGCCTCAGTGTAGCCGGACAAAGGTTATCGCGACAACGGCTCGAAAGGTCATAGGCGTCCTTCATTCGCTAACGCTGTCCACTGTGCTTCGGGTCAAGTCGAGAAGCCAGCTGGACACACGGTTAGGTACCTTCTTTCTCCTGAGGTGGAAGCGACAGGCGCGGGTAGATGTAGGTTCATCGGTAGACGAAAATATCAAGAGACGTCGTAAGGAGAGAGAAAGAGGCAATAAGGGAGAGAGAGAGGGGGGTTGAGACAAACACCATATAAAGAGAGAGAGAGAGAGAGAGAGAGAGAAAGAGACAGGAAGAAAGGCGATAGAGAGAGAGAGAGAGAGAGAGAGAGAGAGAGAGAGAGAGAGAGAGAGAAACAGACAGAGGAAGAAAGGGGATAGAGAGAGAGAGAGAAAGGGAGGGAATGACGCACACGCCAAGAGAAGATCAAACACCAAAAGTAGGTTAGGAAAAAGAACCACTGTAATTAAACAGTTAAGAAACTATGAGGACGGCGGAGTAACTCAGACAACGATAAAAAAGGACTAAAGCAGATTACAAGAACAGAATTAGATAGAACGATAAACTCAAGAGAAAGACGTGGAGAAGAACAGCAGTCAAGTGTAAGGAAAATCGTGGCCTTAGTGGCCAGGCAGAGGGTGGAAAGGGGAGGGAGTGAAGGCCAAGGTATGCAGAGATGGGCTGATGTAGGCGTATTCCTGACCACATATTTTTTATGTGTTCTTTCCTTTATTTTATCTCTCCCGCGAGATCAGTTCTTGGATATGTAGTTAGAATCACAGGTAATTAATCGGGGTAGTTGCACCTGTTTCATTGTCATATCAATGCGTATATGGGTTATATGGACTCGTGTTCTATTATATTGTGAAAATCGAATTAACTACCTTTTTTATAACAGTGAGGTTAGGCTATGCTGAGGAGCCGTGGTGGCGTGGCCCCAAGTGATAAGGATCTCTCTCTCTCTCTCTCTCTCTCTCTCTCTCTCTCTCTCTCTCTCTCTCTCTCTCTCTCTCTCTCTCTCTCTCTCTCTCTCTCTCTCTCTCTCTCTCTCTCTCTCTGTGTGTGTGTGTGTGTGTGTGTGTCCTTTCCTGCTGTGTAACTTTAAGCGAGTTATCATTTGTTCGTGTGTGTATATTTACATGGCTAGATAATCACAACGTCTTTCTCATCATTTCCCTCTCCTGCTCTTCCTAATTCTCTCCCCTCCCTCTCGGAGTATCAGGTAATCTCCTACAACTTCACAAGTGTCGAAATCAAAAGCATCGTCTGTGTGAGCGCGCTCGCGTCTGTGTCTTTAGCACTTAACCTCAAGATACCAGGAGTCTCCGGCTCTCTGTACCACATAAGGTTCTCCTGTCCGAAGTCTTCCTGCTCCTCCCTCTCTTCTTCTTTCTTCCTTATCTGTCTTCTTTTTTCTTCTCCCATACCCCACTCTTCCTTCCCTCCATCCCTTCCTTTCCTCATTCGATCCCCTAACTCCTTCAGGCATTTTTTTCTCCCTACCTTCCTACCAACACGCCCTTCCCTCTCTCGCCTCTTCCCTCCATCACTCCCCCTCCCCCCCCCTTCCCCCTCTCGCATTTTCCTCCCTCTCTCTCCTTAACTACCCTCCCTTACCTACGCACCTCCCTCCCTCCCTCCATCCGCCCCGCTTCCCCCTCCCCCCCTTCTTTCACTGAGGCGTCTGGCTGTTACCGTCGTCTTTGTCTGAAGTCCTGCCTGTACGTGACTGCAGACTATGCTCTGTTTAACCAGTGTTCATTAACTTTCGTGTCTCTCTTTCTGCCTTTACAGAGCGATTGTAAATTGGTTAAAGTCTGACGCACAGTAGACATTCATTGAAAGTTTATGATTGTTCTTATTACGATTTTCTCCGAAGTCTACCTGGCTTCAGAGAAACGCCTGATTGTTTACGAGGTGGCGGCCACGGCAGATTTCTGATATGAAATTACATTTACGTTGCTGCAGCCAAGATGTTGCAAGGCTGTTGCTGATCAGGAAATACAAAGGCCATCGCTTTGCACGTTACGTTACGGCTATTCTTCTCTGGACTGTCTCTGATAGTTTTGCTCTGTCTTTTATCTCGAATCTAATTATAACGTACAGTCTAAGTCGATGTGGTGTTTTACAAACTATTTACAAATTTCGTTCATGAGTCTGAAGGTTGTTGTATCGCCTTGCGCTAATCCTTAGCAGCAGAAAATCCAATCTTAGCTGAGTAAGTAGAGATAGAGCTTTTTTTGAGATATATGTACAAGTATATGGTTCAGGTTTCAGTATACTTTAAAATATTTTGAAGAACTCTCACATGAGGAAAATGTTCATAAATACTCTTTTTACAAATATTTTCGTAGTTATTATGTTGGTCATATGACCTTACTTGAAGTAGTGTTATATGTAATCACGGTCGAAAGAAAGAAGGTTCCTCGCCTACCTTTCCGACCTCCTGACCCGACTGTATAATTCAAAATCCCTTACCTCCCTTTATTTTAGTCAAGGCAGAAAGAAAAGACACGATAAAACATTTTTTAATCAGGACAAATGATTCGCTTTTCGCAGCAAAAAGAAGACATTACTGAGAAAATAACATTGAAAAAATGAAGAAAAAGAATAAATCAAGACGAGTTCTCGGTATTTGCACCGGAAAGGTTAAAAAGGTAAAGAGAGAAAAAGAAAAAAAAGTGAAAACGTAAAGGAAGTAGATGCATCCTACGTACACATTAAAAACCGGAGTTGCAATATACCGGAGATTATCATGTGAGTTTCCTCTCCTGAGCATAATTTAGAATACTCGATAAATGCTAAAGTTAAAACCCCGCCACGTGAATGTTTTTTCAGGTCGTTTTGATCGTATTTCAGTGTCAAATCCCGAGAGCGTGGACAGCTGTTCCGCCATTCTTACATTACTCTAAGCACAGTGAGATAACAACGCCTAGATATTTGAGAAATCGTTGTGTCTGTTTCACTAGGTTTAAGGACCTGTAATTGACATGGAAGTATCGCTTTATAGAAGTTGACATGGTATAGGAGGGCGAACGGCAAATAGTCTAGAAAGAGAAACGGTTCGGGACATAATTACAATAACAAAGCCTGGCGCCGAGGCTCTTTCACCTTGGCCTACTTCACAGTTCGATGTTACTCGAAGGGAATGCTCTGCGGTGAAAGAGAAAGAGTGAGAGAGACATATCATTTGGCATCTTGAACGTTGGATATTTCTATTTTCGGACAATCTTGAATATCCTTTGGTTTTGGAAAAAAAAGAAAATAATAGATGAAAAAAGCCGAACAAGGAAATAAAATTCTCGTTTTTTTTCAGAACAGATGTTGTTATAGTTTAGAATTGTTTTTTAAATGTTAGAGTCGCCATATATCATGAAAATAAAAACATTGTCAAGAGTGAGGACATTGAAAATAAACTTCAAAACTAAATATTTACAAGGACACCACCTCATCCCTGGGAACTGAAGGTAAGAGTTCATAGTAATTTAATAAGGCAGTAATGGAAAAAGCGCCCGTAAATGCAGCCATGTCCTATTCTCCCAAAATTTCTTCTCATGCCATGTCACAGTAGGAGAGGTTTATTGCCATTTAGCATTGAGAAAGAGGAACAACACCCTGCTTACGACGGCTCGCTTTAATGCGCTGCTGATGACTGTGGGATTAGCATGCCTCTAGTCACAACTTTGAATGAGTCAGGGATTCAGATTGTGGGTGTGTATAAGAGAGAGAGAGAGAGAGGAGACACAAATATATATGTGTGTGTGTGTCTGTGTGTGTGTGTGTATGTGTGTGTCTGTGTGTGTGTGTGTGTGTGTGTGTGTGTGTGTGTGTGTGTGTGTGTGTGTGTGTGTGTGCGCGCGCGCGTGCGTGCACGTCCATGTTGTCTGTTTGATAATAACATCAGCCCCCAGCCTCCACCATCCACCACCACCAGCTCCTTCACTACACTTGCTACCATCAACACTGTCTACAACACTATGTCTCCTGCTTTCATCACATAACGACGACAGCTTGATCTCAAAGGAAATTCCAATTGGCCACAATTTCCTTCCAAGACGCTCGCCAACAGGGATGTGTAATGTAGATATGTTAGCGCATGTATACAAGACTGTGCTTGTGCGTGCTAGCGAGAAGGGGGGGGGGGAGGTGAGTAGAGGCGGAGGAGGAGGTGAGAGGAGGAGGAGGAGGCGAGAAGGGGAGGAAGAGGCAAGAGAAGGTGGAGGAGGCGAGAAGGGGAGGAAGAGGCGAGAAGAGGAGGAGGAGGCGAGAAGGGGAGGAGGTGGAGGAGGAAGAGGATGCGAAAAGGGGAGGAGGTGGAGGAGGAGGAAGCGAGAAGGGGAGGAGGAGGAGTAAGAGCAGGCGAGAAGGGGAGCACATGGACTGTCTTGCGGTTTTTCTCTGACAGACGCCTGGTCGGGAGAGAACTGCATTTATTTCAGTCACTTGCTGCACGTCGTTGTTCCTCTTACGTTCCTCTTGAATCCACTTTGTTACGTTCGATACTACATTGTGTTAGGATACAGTGACTACTTCCGATGAACTAACTACCTACGGAGGGCGATGTCAACACGAGGGTTGACACAGCTGTTTGATTCGGACTTCCTAACTTTATGTAAACAAAGGTAGGGGGAGTTGTTGGAATAAGCACACGTACAGAGATTAGATCTTCGTGTTTGTGTCGGCCAGAACACCAATATTTACAAAGGATTTACCTCACATGTTGGAAGCAGAGACCCCCCCCCCCCCCCCCCCGCACATACATCTACGTCCCAAGCACACACACTAAACTGGTGTCGAGTGACAGGAAGCAGAGTAAGGCCTATTTGTAACAGAGTTCTCCTTGAGTCTAGGTAAATTTTCTTTCGTAAATTTTCTTCTCTTTCTCCCCCCCCCCCTCTCTCTCTCTCTCTCTCTCTTTCTCTTTCTCTTTCTCTTTCTCTCTCTCTCTCTCTCTCTATTTATCTGTCTATCTATCTATCGCTCTCTTGTTTTCCCTTTTTCTATTTATTTCCCTTTCTTTATCCATATCTGCATCTATGTATTCATCTACAACCTATCTACATACATATCTATCTATTTGTCTAACTTCCTCATCTGAACGAGAAACCGGAAAATAAAAAAGAGAAAGAAGAGAAGAATGAGAAAAAAGAGACGCAGACAAAAACAGACCAAAAACAGACAGACACAGACAAGAGACGAGTTGTAATGGGATCGCGTCGAGGGAGAGGGGAAGAAGGGCGGCGCTCTCACAGGCGGGCCTCCGCCCCTCCTGCTCCCCTACTTCGCCCTCTTCGTGTGATAAATCTCTGAACCTCGGGCGGAAATGCAGGGAGGGGACGGAGAGGGGTGAGGCAGGGAGGGGGTTTATGGGAGGTGGAGGGGAAGTGGAGGAGAGGAGAGAAGAGGAGAGGAGAGGAGGTGGAGGGGAGGGACTGGGGTGGAGGGGTGGGGGCGGGGGTTGTATGGGGGTGAGGAGAGGGGGAGGGGTTTATGGAAGATGAGGGGAGAGGGAGGAGAGGAGATGAGATGGGGTGGAGGGGGTGTTGGGAGGTGGAGGGGAAGAAGAGAGGAGAGAACGGGGAAGGGGGAGTACTTGAGGAAGCGAATGGAGAGGGAGTGGGGAAGGGGGAGGGGCGGGAGGAGTTTTGGAGTACTTGGGGTGGAGGGAAAAGAGTGGAGTGGAAGGAAGTATTTCGGGGAGGGAGCGTCGGACTGTTGGTGGAGAGGAAAAAGGTAGCAAGGCAGGGGTGTAGGGGGGTAGGATAGGGAAGGGGAAGGAGTTAGGAAGGGGGGGCTAGGAAAGAATGTGGGAAGGGGGGATCTGTGTAGGCGTAGAGGGGGGAGGGTATGGGAGGACTAGTGGGGGAGAGAGACGTAAGGAAGGGGAGGATGGGTAGGTGGAAAGGAGGGGAGGGAGGGTGGAAAAGAGCTGGTGGTGAAGAAGGGAGGGGAGAGAGAGAGAAGAGAGAAGAGAGAGAAAGAGAGAGAGAGAGAGAGAGAGAGAGAGAGAGAGAGAGAGAGAGAGAGAGAGAGAGAGAGAGCAGAAACGATAAGAATGAGAACATTGATCTCTTTAAATCTTGACATAAGAAGTTGAAAAGGAGAATGGGCTACACTACAGTGCTCACTCTATTTCCGTAACGTATATAGTGAATAACTGAATAAACAGACAAATGAACAAAACTCGTCACATACCTATTCCTATAATCTATAAGATCAGTTCTCTTCTTGAAACTGTCCCAAGTAATATACCTGCACTCAGTTCGTGCAGTGAAGCAAACTGCAGAAGTTATTGTCCAAGGAGGAGCGTAAACATCCTTTCTTGGTATTGCAGTTGTTGAGCAATATGTTGCTGCATCATGAGCATCATCGCCCATTTACAGCAGGCGAGAGAGAGAGAGAGAAAATGCTCTTTGTCAAGTTTAGGAATCAGTGTATTGGATAATGAGGAATAGGAATCGAAGCGCCACAGACAAAATGTACTATTAAGACAAGAACAGAAATATGTACAAAATCTACCAAACACATGAAAGTAACAGACAAAAATAAAAGATTAAAAAAAGAGATTCGTTATGGAAAAACCTCTGATCCGAGACTCCCCCTCCCCCTCTCTCCCCCACGTATCTCGCATCCTGTCAGCGGAACAGCATCAGTGACGTCACGGCCACACGAGGAAGCAAAGAACCATTGTCGCATTTTCCGCGAGCCACCGACCAGCATGACGCGCGGACCTGTTGCTTGTTCGAACTGCGGCGTCGAATTGCATGGCGTTTTGATTTTGAAATTGCAGGAATTGTTCGATGGGTAGTTGATATGTTCTTATTGGTTTGTTGCATGTTGTACTGGGAAATTATTACTAGCTTGTATGTTGTTCGTTGTAAAATTATCACTGGTCTGTATGTTTTAGAGAGTAAAGTTATCACTGGCTTGTATGCAAGTTCTACGTCATAAAGATACCATTAGTTTATTGCATATGCGTTGTAAAGTTGTCACTGGTTTGTTGTATGTTGTTGTAAAATTATCACTCGGTTGTATCATGAACATTATAAAGCTATCACAGGCTTGTTTGTTGTACGTGGTCGTGGGAAATTATGACTGGCTTGTATGTCATACATTATGTAATTATCACTGACTTGTATGGTGTAGCGTTGTGAAATCATCCCTATATTAATCACTACCTACTGGCACAGAGGCAGAGGATGGGTGAGGTGGCATAAAGCCCACGGTCTCAACCTCCAGGCAATGGCATTTTGCAATACATGACAATGACGTTTGCGTACCCGAGGTGGAAGGGGAGAGGACCAAGAAATCCACGAGAAGAGCAGAACGCGTGAAGAAACCCCTATGCCTACGTGCAGGTTCTCACGGAAGAACGTTTTAAGGAATATCGAACACTTCCTTGCCTGGAAACATTCTTTAATCGTCGTTACATTTGCCCTATCATTCCAAGAGGGCGATTGTGGCGTTTGAAGAACATAAGGAGGTAGAGAGAATCGAGTAGACAGAGAGAAAAAGAGAGAGGAGGCGTTTGAAAGGGGCGAGGGCAGGCAAGCCGTTTTCACTTGACCAGAAAACAACATGAATTAAGGTCAGCCTTTGATCTGCGTATAGACTCTCCCACTAAAGAGAGAGAGAGGCGGTATGGTCATGAAAGAGAGAAAGGGCGGGTGTTGCAGCCAGAAGTTTTCACCTGGAAAGAAATCAGCAAAGGATTGTCATGGGATCAGGCTTTCAAGTTTGCCATTTACCAGGTAGGTATATGAAGGTTATTCGTTACGTAAAGGAAGAAGGGAGAGATGTAATAGTTAGATATAAGAGAGGTTAACAAACAGAGAGAAAGAAAGAGAGAGAGGGAGAGAGAGAGAGAGAGAGAGAGAGAGAGAGAGAGAGAGAGAGAGAGAGAGAGAGAGAGAGAGAGAGAGAGAGAGAGAGAGAGGGGGGGAGAGAGAGAGGAGAGAGAGAGGGAGGGAGGGAGAGAGAGGAGGGGGAGAGAGAGAGAGAGAGAGAGAGAGAGAGAGAGAGAGAGAGAGAGAGAGAGAGGAGAAGAGGAGGAGAGGGAGAGAGAGAGAGAGAGAGAGGAGGAGAAAGAGAGAGAGAGAGGGAGAGAGGGAGAGAGAAGAGGAGAGGGAGAGAGAGAGGGAGGGAGAGGGAGGGGGGAGAAAGAGGGAGAGGGAGAGGGAGAGGGAGAGAGAGAGAAAGAGAGAGAGAGAGAGAGAGAGGGAGGGAGAGAGAGAGACAGAGACAGATAGATAGATAGTGAGAGAGAGAGACAGAGACAGATAGAGAGAGACAAAGGCAGAGAGCGAGATAAAGAGAGAGAGAGACAGAAACCGATAAAGCTATAGAGAAGAGACAGAGGAGAAAGAGACAGAGTTCACACCATGACAAGGGTAACCTGACACCGCGTGACTCCCATCAACAAAATGACTTTTTGTACGCAGGAACAAGTCATGGTTCTCATCGTGTCAGTCAAAAATGTGCAGCGGTGAGTAAGCGCTTACTATTTTGGCCTGAGTGTGCGGTTGGGGGTTGACGGGGTGTTCATCGGTAGAGGGAATCCCATACAAATTTTAAATATTACTTATTCGTTCATTCCGTTACAATAACCGAAGAGCCCGGAGAACGAGCAAGAGAGGAAAGGATTTATAGTGGTGGAATGTTGCAATGCCAAGTGGTAAACCAGCATAACTCCGTCCCCCCCTCCTCCTCCTCCTCCCTGCCCACCACCCACCACCCCCTACCCACAACCCTTCACCATGTCTTCGGTTGGTCTCTCTTTGCCTTTACTTCGCTCCTCCCCACCCACCCACCCACCCTCTTCCCTCCTCGTCTACCCACCCGCAACCAATGTGTGTGCAACATAAGGCTACATTCAAGGAATATGGTCGTGTTTCCCATAGTGTATCCTGTGATTTTGGGCTTGAAGGACAGGCTTGGATTATGAGGGTCCTCTTGTTTTTTTTTCTCCGCTGCAAGGTACCGTGAAAGTTGCCAGGCTTTTACACCACTTTCCTCTCTTTAAGAAATACGGGTACTGCTCTATCCTACCACCGTCATAGTATACCGTCGTCTCTGTGCGTTATTTAGAATTGTTAAGTCATCCTCAGCCTGCAGGGCAAATAATCATACCCACAGTGGATAAGACTACTGTTTTGTCACCATAACACTTTCTGTTTGTTCTGCATTAAAGTACGCGGTCGTCATGAGTGTGCTTGTTCTGCTTTTACCTTGCATAGTGTCTTTATTATACGATTGCAATCAACAGAACTCTGCAATGTGTGTATCTACAGTACAACTCCAGCTCATTTCAATTGAGTTTAATTGAGTTTGTTAAGAAAATATGTTGGAACTTACTACAGCCATCTCGCCTTATTAAATGCGAGTTATGTATGGATATTGAATATTGCAATTATTAATCGTTTGTATTAAAAGGAACTTATGCCATTATAATCTTATACGGCTCAAAAATCCTTATTTAATTGACTATACCATCCATCTATTTGCATAATTTAAACTGATATAAAAAAAAATAGTCATCTCCCTTTTATGCCAATGATTAAACTAATGTGGCAAATGACGGCCATATTTCAAAAT
>NW_028234413.1:23019728-23027228 GCF_977035675.1 Penaeus japonicus | reverse complement strand
ACAGTGCTTTGTGCTTGAAAGTCGGCAACCCATTCGCATTTCGCCGCCAACATGTTGAAGTACGTTGCAGCGGCGAAGATCTTAAAGAAACATAATGCTCAGGTGGACAATGCAGTGTTTCACCTGCATTACCGAGTGACCTTCGTGGTGTTCCTCGTATCGAGTGCGTTAGTCACGGCGCGAGAGTACATCGGCAATCCCATTCAGTGCATCTCGAAAGCAGTGCCAGGCAATGTCCTCAACACCTTCTGCTTCATCATGTCCACCTTCAGCGTGCCGAGGCACTGGGATGCGCCCCTCGGCGACGGCGTGGCGTACCCTGGCGTGGGCAGTCACGACGACGAGGACGAGATCAAGTACCACGCTTACTACCAGTGGGTACCGTTTGTCCTCCTCCTCCAGGCGATCATGTTCTACATTCCGCGGTACTTGTGGAAGAACATGGAAGGCGGCCTCTTCACCACCATCCTGGCGGGACTCGACAAAGTCACGCTCGATGACAGTCAGAGGCACAAGAAGCACAAGATCTTGTCGCAGTACATGATCAAGCACCTCCACATGCACATGAACTGGGCTATTAGGTGAGGAAGGGATATCTTTAACAACTCCTACTATTGATACATACATACATACATACATACACACACACACACACATATATATATATATATATATATATATATATATATATATATATATATATATATATATATAAATAATTATATGGTAGATTGTATTCCTTTATCTATTTATTATGTGTTTAGTAGTAATGCCTTATTGCCGTTTGGATAGGGTCTAAGTAGGTCATGTTATGGAGAGCAGATTAATTTAATTCCTTTGTAGAAATGTAGAATTTCCGAACTCTTGTTAGAAGGATCCTAGCGGTATTTCCAGTTGTCACAGCTGGAAAAACGGTTTGAGGCGGAACCCAAAGCCCAGGTACGATGCCAGGGACTTCAGGACGATGAAAAGCAACAGGCAAGTAAAACAAGGACAACACAGAGCGGTATTGACAGCAGCCCGGCCCGTCCAGTGATGGTTTCGGTCACGTACACGCCCTCTGGTGCTCAATCTGCTCAGTGGCAAGGTTGTTGTCTGTTTGATCTGGAAGAAGTCTACTCTGGAAGCTACCCTGTTCACCTTCATAAATATTTAACCACTCGTATATGGACTTTCGTCTGAACTGTGGACAGCTTGTGTTTTGAAGGGTTTGAGGTCATACAGCTGTGGAAATCTAAGGTGTTCGAAACCCCGCCTTTATGCAGTGTTGTCATTGACCGCGTTTTTATTTAAACCAGCAGGATTCGGCCGCCCTTCACATCGCTTGCAATAGTAGCAACGTGAATGGATAGTTGCAAGATCAGCGAACTGTGAATTCATTGTCACACAACGAGAGCGCCGGAAACAGTAATATCAAGATGATCTGGACAAAGCACTTATTTAGTCGTGTCAAGACGAGTTAAAATGGAGGGTCTACCGGGGATGGTGATACATATTTCACTTTTTGCTGCTTTCGGGGTTGTCAGTCACCTGAGCTTCCCAACCCTTTTTTATATCTCGCTTATTTTAGTTCATAAGGTCGGTCAAATTTTACACTCTTCTGTTGTGTATAATACTATGATGACGCTCTCTCCTGAGTATTTCTTCAGTGCTGGAGTGAGACCTATAATCAGCGAGTACAGCGCTGAAGTTGGAAGCAGCCGCTTAATGGGAAGTATCTGGGAGACGCCTACATTATGATAAAGATGATCAGGTATCATTCTACCGAACCCGAGCTGAATTCGTTGCATTCTACAAAACTTCACGGGGAAGAGTGTTGCGAAAGCATTCTTTTTTAACAAGATAAAGTGAACGTGATTTCCCTTGTTACGCCAGGGGGATAAATTTTGGCCAAGTGATAAATTGTCTCTATTTTCAGTACTTCTTGAGGTGTCACAATTGCTCAATAGACAGCAGTGATATTGCATTGTTTGCCAAAAGTGCTGTTTGCGGTACGGAATTCACTTCATGCTGCAGTGCTTTGCAACCCGCATGCCACCAGTCTTCCATGGCGTACAAATTCATTATTTTCAGTGCACACGGACGCACGCACACACCTGTGCATAGCTAGACTTATTAAAATTTTCTTCAAGGGTGAGAGCAACTATAAATGGAAATGCTTAGCTTGGTATATCTTTATGGCCGATTGATATATTTATAATGGCTGAAGTTTCACTGTATTATACGCTAAAGTACATTTGGCTATGTAACTACATATTGTCTTTTCAGATGCTCAAAAGAATATCGTTCATTGGTACAACTATTTCTCCCTGGTAGGCTAGGCTAGAGAAAGTCTAGGTTAGATTACACTATCTCGGAATTAGTTTACATGCACCGCCAACCCCCCATAGAAACTAAAGGAATATTCCTTTGTTACCCCAAGTACACCAAGATACCCCTAGCCTGACCCCCCCCCCTCCAGCCCGTATGATTGGCGAAACCCACCGCTTTATCAGTGGGTCGTTCGGTTATTAGACATAGTGGCCGCTTGCTTGGTTGTGCCCACTCGTGATGGAAGTGAACATGCACTAGCTTTTCAGTAGATTGTATTTTCTTCTTCTAATGTTATTACTATTTATAAGACGATGGAATAAAATGTACAACAGAAAGGAAAGCAGCGCCCGTCGTCTTAATTTCGTCCACGGAGTTTTCACATGTGGAGGCAACCGAATCGTAACGAACCATAGTATTATCTACTTAGGGAGTCCAATGTGGTCAGAAATTTTCCACGGGAGATAAGCTGGTGATAGGCCTAGATTCGAAGCCAACCGTTGACTCTTAGGTTAGGCGCCTATTGGACTGATACAAATTTGCTTTCTTAAAGCTCAAGTTTAGAAGATATAAAGGAATGTATTAAAAGCGCAAGTTTTGGATAGCGAATGTAACGTTTCAAAACGGTTTTCATATGTATAACGCCATGGAACTTTCAAGTTTCTGGAATTAGTCTTTCTGGAGGATTATTCCTCTGCTCAGGAAGGATACGGATGTAGGAAAATGTATTTTAGGAGGAGGAAAAGGAGCCTGGGCTTAACCTAGCAAAGTTGTGGATAGTCTGCTGGTTTATATTTTGTTAATAACCAACCTTTAATTAAGAATGCTCTCTCTCTCTCCTCTCTCCTCTCTCTCTCTCTCTCTCTCTCTCTCTCTCTCTCTCTCTCTCTCTCTCTCTCTCTCTCTCTCTCTCTCTCTCTCTCTCTCTCGCATCACTTTTTATAGCATATTCAAATATACATAAAGCACGTATGTACCAGCGCCCAATGATGTCAGTGTCCAGCCACTGAGGAACATCTGGGCAAGATGATCACCAGGTGGCCAGGAGTTGAACTCTGGTCACTATCACTACGAGGCGAGTGTGATGTAGCTCCAGTCACGCTTTGTAGTGTAGACTAGGATAGCTTATATATTTCTACTTTCTCACTCTCGCTCCCTCATGTACTCATTCTTTTTCCCCCACTCTCGCAGTTCTTCTAAGTGAGTCACTCCCATGCATAAATATTTTCGGGCCCTTTTGACCGATAGCAGTAAAAAATATTTATCCGTTCACTTCCTGGATGCGGTTGCATCAGCGTCTTGGGAGACCTGTCCGGGCGTTGGCCAGGGACCGGTTGTGGCGGCGAGTAGGCCGCTCGGACATCACGCCGACTCTTGGCTCGTGGCCATCGCGGGGACAGCCTGCAGTGGGGGAGCGAGGCGTCAAGGACGAGCTGTGATGGGCTGAGGAGGGAGCCGGAGTATTTTTCTTGTATGACGAGTATTTGGCGTGGATTAGTGGCCGTGTGGCTTTGTCTCGAGTTTGCTTTCGCTCATGTTTGGGAATCGAGTCGTGAACGTTAACATATGAGGATGCTGGCAGTAGGCACTTCCAAGAGATTGGGCGGGGGAGCGAGAAAACCGGTTGGCGTGTGATGCAAGGAAGCTGGGCTTAGGTTAGGCAGCGAAAAGGCAGGTTACAATGTGCTCTGTCACGACGCCGCCGCCGCCGCACCTGTTCCCCATGGTGGTGTGTGTTTGTTTCTCACATCAGAAAACTGCTGATAAAAACAAGCAAACGTTGCGTATGTTACTTGGATTTTAAACGAACTCCGAACGAGGTTAAGAAATGCAAAAAGGCACTTGATTATTATTTGCATCGTGCCTGCGCTGAATCCAGACTCGGCAACTGATTGATTTCTCATCGCTCGCCGCTGCCGTGCCAATGCATGCAAAATAGTTCGTGCGATGCACCGTGTAATGCAACGGTTGCCTTCGCTTGTTGTGCTTTTTCCCTTCTCTCGCCTGGTCGTTGTTTTGGAGGGACTATGTCCACCCGACAGTGATGTGTGTTTGTATCGTCGTCCTGTACATAAACGGAAGGTATCATCACCTGAGCAGCGTTGAAATCTCCCCTGATTTCCATTCGTCCTGGAACCTGGTTGTTGTCTCTTGGTTGTCATGGTTAATGCATATTATTTCTTCCCATAAAGTTGCGGAATGGGTGGTCCTCCGCAAGGCGGGTCCGAGGGTCCGTCTAGCAGTTTCAGAAGAGCAGGGTGTGCGCGGTTGGCATCGGCCTTTTCACACGATGCAGCATTTGAAAGAAGCTTTGCTCTTTATATGTATTTTTGTTTGTGATTTTTACAAATTTCATGAGTATTTTCATAAAGGTGTTATTAGTTATATCTATATAGCTCTGAGATGCATAGATTCCCACCTATGCTATCCCTCTTATTCTCTCTCGTTCTTTTCTCCGTCTTTACTTACCTCCCCTGAACCTCTCTCCCTCCTTCACGTTTTTCGCTCAACCTCCTTCGCCTTCGATCATTCTCTCCCTCCCTCCGTCTCCCCCCTTCTCTCTTTCTCTCTCGATTCTTTAATCCCTCACATCTTAGCGTCTTCATTTCCAAGAGGAAGATAAGAGGCCGTTCTCATTTCACACCAAAAGCAGAAAAATTAAGAGCAGTGGGGGGGGGGGGGTGGAGCGAGTCCTAGATGACGACACATGGACAGCTTAATTACACGGCGTCCCCTTTGATTAGTCGCGCACTCACGCAACGCGGTTAGCTTACCGTTCGTGCTGGTTTTTCGGGTCGCAGAAGCCTTTTGGAAATGTAGATTCCTATGTACGTGTACATGTATATAATAGAGACACACACACTTATGCATATACATATACCGTTTTACTTTATAAATAGATTTGTAGATTTTCTTTTATAGGACGTATCCCCCGAAAGTTTATTGACAAGCGGAGAGATTAAGTTCGACCTTCGTTATATAGACGCTGAAGTGACATCAGCTGGCCAAGGCCTTGAGTCGAGCGAGCTCTCCTTGCGAAATTCTTGGTATGGGTAGAATACCAGTGAGAGAGGGAGGATTCTAGGCCAGTCCCGGTCGGCGAAGGAGTTCTGAGCTTTCGATATCTGCTCGACTCTACGGCGGAGCGAAGCCGTGAAGGGAAAGCTGTTATCGTTCAGTAGGCATGGTTGGTACGGAAATCGGCTATTAGTGTTATCACATTTGACGGATGTGTGAAAGCAGATCCAGCTTCTGTAACTTTACAGGTGTATAATTTACTTATGTATTTCTTATTGTTTTTTACTACTGATGCTGTTATTATCGTTATTACTTTACATTTATTATTCATCTCAAAAGGGCATAACCAGCAGAATTGTAGGAGCAGGGGCGGTTAGCGGCAGGTAGCGTCGGCCGCGGGTGAGAGCCCCGGCGGACGCTATGTCAACACCGCCTGTATTTACTCCATCGACTGTTGTGATTATAACCCATTCCTCGTTCCACTTGAAGGCAGGACCCGCGCCAGACTTTCATCGTCGGGGCCAATTACTATGTGGAGAGCGTAAGGTGGCGATCACATATCTATGCAGCGGCCCTTAGTCTCGTCTCAGAGGCAGTTGTTCTTTTAAGGGAATGTTTACATGGCCGCCTAATGGGTTACATTGGCAAGGCAAATGTCGTTTCGCTGTCTGCTCTTTTAGGGCGCGTTACGTGACGCTCATCGATAGTACTCCCCCGTGGTAGCGTGCTCTGACTAGCATCTGATTCGTCGGTCGGGCTGTTATCACATTATCCTTACACTTTTCTCTTGACTCCTGCAGGTTCTTCCTGTGCGAGGCGCTGTGCCTGGTGGTCGTCGTGGGCAACATCTACTTCACCGACTTCTTCTTGGATGGCACCTTCATGACCTATGGCACCGATGTCATCAACTTCCCCGACATGGACCCCGAAAACAGGGTCGACCCCATGACGCGCATCTTCCCCAGAGTCACCAAATGCACCTTCAGGTGAGTCATGCCCTTGGTCACATGGTGAGGCACGGCGTGTTGTGGCTATGGCATTGTGAAATCGTCTTCGGAGGTCGGGAAACACTTGGGTACTAATGTGTGTTTTGTATGTCTGCGGGCATCCTGTCTATGGATTGCAAACCCGTCTGGGTGTGCATGTGGCACCCGGTGATCCGCTCTCGTGGGACACAAAATGGCATTGGACGTGGACACGGAGATGGGTTATCCGGCCTCTTATGCCTTGGCTGCTGGATTCAGCAGTACATCAGTGTCCTGCGCTGTCAGCTGCAACACCTTGACCATTTTGTGCTAATGTGTGTCTGAATGTGCGTGCGCTGGCTGCAAAGATTCTCTCTCGCTGCATTTCTCTGCCTCTGCCTCCCTATTCTCTCTCCCTCTCCCTCCCCCCCCTCCCCCCCCCGAGACCTCTCCCCTCTCCTCTCTCCTCTCCTCCACTCTCCATCTCGCTCTCCTCTTTCTCTCTCCTTTCTCTCTCTCTCTCCCTCTCTCTCTCTCTCCCTTCTCTCTCCTCTCCCTCCCCACTCTCCCTCCCCTCTCCCCTCTCCTCTCTCTCCTTTCCCTTTCCCCTCTTCTCCTCTCCTCCCCCTCCCCCCTTTCTCCTCTCTCTCTCTCTCTCTCTCTCTCTCTCTCTTTTTTCATATTATTCACCCCCCCTCTTCTGACTCTTGTACCATCAGTGATCTATTTTTGCATTTGTTAAATTTGAGTGTGTGAGCAAGTGTCTTTATCATTGTCTGTGTCTGTCAGTGTGTATGAGTCTACAAGCCAGTCCGTGAACTGTTCAGTCTCCGATTAAGATTTCTAGTGAATGACACCGTAGTTCCGCGTGATTAAATAAGTGCTCATTCATTAACGGAATCAACGTCTAATTATTGGATGCGTGGCGTGTGTATGCGTATGTGAGGGTGTACGTCTGTCTGCCTGTGCCTGTGTCTGTGTTTATGTAGACGGTGACAGATCGGTACCATTGCCAATAAGTCACTAGGCAAAGTACACTGATAAAATCGAGTAGAAATGGGTTCTTATTTCTTTTTAATATTCATTACTTAATTAAAGATTGAATAACAGATATAACAGTCATTGATTAGTTAAGCGGGAACCGAAGAAGAAAAAGGCTTACCCCAGTAGATCCGAGTAGACTTTTATGCGGCCGTAGAAAGATAAG